>NC_142044.1:610416-913125 GCF_982192425.1 Myodes glareolus | reverse complement strand
GTTTATGGGATGCTGAGGAACAAAGCCAGTGCTTCATGCATGTTAGGCAAGTTCTCTACCAACTGAGCTACATCTCCAGGCCCATTAGAGAGTTGGTCTTAACTAGAGCTGTGTGTCTCCATTCACCAAATGCATCCCATTCCTCACTAGGTCTTGAAATGGGCACTTTTTTTTGCCATCTACGGTAACTATCAATAGAACTTTTATTTTCACTGCTACTCAAGGCTCTGGTTTAGCCCGAGTAAATAAGTTGCAGGAGGCTGAATAAATTGCTCCTTAATTCCTGGGAAATGTAACCTTATTGTATATATATACAACAAACCAAATAATAACAACAAAACAACCTACCTGTAGTCCCTGTTCTTGAGAGGCTGGGACAAAGAACATTACGAATTCAAAGCTAGCCTGGGCTACATAGTAAAACACCCACATCAATGTTCCCATCCCAAAGGCCTTGACACACATGAAGGAGTCTTGAAATGAGGTCATCCTGTTTTGGCAAGTGACCCTAAATGCCATTGTATGTGTCCTACATGAAGAAAGCAGAGGGAAATCGAAGACAAAAGTAAAGGTGTAGAAGGTGATATCGAAGCCAAGTCCAGAGTGAGCAGTTGTAAGCTAAGGGGTGCTGATAGCCATCTGCAGTGGGAAAGGCCAGCAAGACCTGCCTTGACCTCTAAACCTTCCGCAGGCCTGGCACCATGCTAACGCTTTACTCCGGACTTTTGGCCTCCAGAATTGTGAGAAGAAGGAAAAAACCCAGTCATCATTTTCAGTCATGAAGATGGGTAAACTATACCATATGCCTATTTATAGATAGGTTGTAGAATGTTCCCAGCTTTGGTCTGAAATGGCCGTGTAGCAATACCCCAAGTCTTGGAAGGTTTGTGTCATACTCTTTCTCCATTATTCTCAGGTGAGACAAACCACATGGCTTCAGTCAACCGGAATTACTTTTCTTTTTGTTTATTGTTTCCTTTCTTCTCCTGAGTTTTTTCCCTTTAGCTGTCTCCTGTCAGTCATATATTCCTCTTCTGGCCTCTATATTTCCTGAAAAAAAGCTCCTAACCCAGCAACAGTGAGTCAGGCCTGGGTACAGTTAACTGGGAGTAATGAGGAGGATTTTATTTCTTAGCCCGTCATTTACAGATACGGAAAAACAACCTTAATGTCTTGTCTCTGTAGGTCAAAGGCTCTTCCTCCATAGACCTGGAGTACAATGATACTTCTCCAATAATTTTGTATCTCCTGTCGTCAGTGTCAAATGAGGTAAACTGAAGCACTCCAAGGATTTCAAACTAAGAGAATTCAGTTTGCAGAATTGATTTTTAAATCTGCAAAGTGAAAGCAGAAAGACACATCAAACCAAAGATTAATAACTCCAGGGAGCTGCTACTCCTCCTCAAGCCAGGAGGCAGAGGGGAAATGGAAAGCAGTGTAATGGCGAATCAATCCCACACCAGTTACGTTTTAAAGGGGTATTTATTTTGGGGGGTAAAACTTACATACACACAAACCATCAGGAAAGGAAACTAGTCGCTGGAGCAGGAGCCGGAACCAAGCGCTGGAACCAAGAGGCTGAGCCGAGACTTGCCACTCTTTTTTAAAGAGAAATATACCACACCCCCAGTGGGCTGGTATTTCAGCGACTATTGGCTGAAGGAGTGGAAGGTACTCCCGAAGCACCGTCTTGCTGGAGCACGAGCCGGGTGCCACTGAAACCATGCTCTTGAGACAGCCGTAGTACCACCATTTCAGACCCAGGGGTTCTGCTAAGAACACCCTCAAGTTAACGGCCATCATTGTTCTCGTTGCCACTTCTACAGGCCAGAAAACTTGGCAGAGCTAGCTAGATTTGGTGTTGCCTTAGAGGATGATGAATTTATGCAGAGATGGGGTGATGCCCAACATGTAACAATGGTTACAAAGCTCTGTGGATATGTACATGTTAAAGAATGAGTGCGACCTTTCACTACTTACTTCATAGGTTCATTGTTTCTATTTGATGTTCATTCACTGCACCCCAATAATTCTCTGATAATTAGTCCATTTATTATTTGTAACAATTTCGGATAGCCATCCCATTTGTAGGGTTATTTATGTGAACATGTCATTCTTGTTTTCTTTTTTTTTCTCTTGCTGCCACTTAATGACTACTTGTGTTAACTGAGGTCCAACTAGGACTTTAAGAGTGAGGAATGTATGAAGTTCTGAGTGAATTTGTATGATTGTCATGAGCACATTCATGTCAAGAACCCAAAAGCTTCAGACTTAAGGGAATAGCAAAGCCCAAGTCAGGCTCAGAGGAGTGGTAAAGCTTTCCCTGGTCCAAGTAGCAATGCTGACAGTGTGTACCTTAGCTCCCTCTTGGATAACTGAAACCCGAGACTGTTCCCCTGCAGAGACTTCCTACACAGACAACCTAACCTGCCTCAGCTGCTCCTTCATGTCACATATAATAGAATCGCTGAGTTTTCAACTTACTGCTAGGTTGTCTCCATCAGAGTACATGGTTTGCCTAATTCCAGCTTTTCTGTAGGCATGTCTGTCATGTCTTCATTCTCTGGGCCCCCAGTTAGGTCAATCCCTAAGTTGTGTGGGTTGTGACACATGTCATCGTTTCTCTTCTCAAAAAAGAACACTTGCTCCTTTACACACGTGTGTTAGGGTGGCTCACCTTCTCTCTTCACAGTCAGTCTGAGAGAAATGGACGGTGAGGGCACTTTGACCTGTGTGGGGCCCACATACATGTCCCGGAGGCCTGTGCAGATCTGCATCCTGAGGGCAAGCCACTCTCTCCCCAGAGAGAATATGGACTCGGAGGAGAGGCTGAAATGGGGTAAATGGATTCCTTTCCTCACAACATGAGGGCTCCAGCACTAACTTTGTGACTACAACTTGGTCTCACTCATGACCACAGCTTGACCTACCTCATTTTATTTGCATTCTAACCTTGTCCCTGCAATTGCACTTAGTAGCCTTTGCATTTGTCCAAAACGTTGCCTGTCCTCCACCATTTATTTGATCACTGCTATATAAACTTGAGATTTCTGATGTCATATAGGTTTCTGGTTTAAACCCAGGTTGTCTTCTATAGGCTGGATAAAAAGTATGTATCGTCTTGCATTTGATCATTTGCCAGTGACTGTTTGGAGTACTGTGACCAGCAGAATACTAGAGTGCTGATATCACCTTGTTATGGGTCTCAGGAGACCTCTAAGACCCCTGCATGAGAAATATGCTAACAGCCATCGTCCTACCCATGCACATTCGAAAGTCCCATGGGGAAAATTCTGATGCATTTCTATAATTCTAAAGCAGCCGTGGTTATTCCTCTCTCTCTTTCTCTTTCTCTCTCTCTTTTTTTCTTGAAAAAAGCAAAATTTTCATTCCCATCACACTTACCTATCAGGAGACATGATGCATCTCATGGTGTCACCAAATATTAGAGCAAGAGGAACCTTTAGAGAGCATTTAGGATAAGCATGCTGTTTTACAGAAAGTAAAAATGAAGCCACGGGAGGCTGATTTTTCCAAAGGTCAAGCAGCTTGTTAATGCAGGTCTTCTCACTCCCATTTGTCTTCTTAGGGACCTTTGCTTCTAGGGCAGAGAATCTGTCATGGTTTTGCCCCTGTGCTAGTAAGAAAATAAAGTAGGATTGTGTATAGTCAGAGCAGTGGTGGATTGTGTGGGGCAAGGAGCCTGGCTGTCTTGCTGGCTGGGTAAATATCAGTAAGTCTTCTGAGCTTTGGCTTCCTCCCCAGTGGACTGGGCAGAGGACTGGGAAGATTCAGTGGAATGAGGAACAGAAAAAGCACATGCAGCTTTGGGCCTGCTTTAGCAGATGTTATTTGTTAGTCATGATTGAGTTGGACTCTGATTCCTTTTCGTATGAGAGCCTATGGTTAGAGACGCAGCTTAATAAACGAGAGTTCCTCTGAGCTGTCTGTAATGGGTTCATGTTTCCTTCAAGACTGTCTCACTGAATAAGGAAGTCTTTGGCCGCCAATAAGTAAACAAAGCTTTAGTCCATCTCTATTTCAGATAGCATATTTGTTATCCTCATCACTACTACTATTAGCAACTGTCAAGGTATATCTTGTGATAAGGCTTTGACTTTAACAAGGTAAAATTTACAGAGGACTTCCTATAATTCTCAATCCCCTAAGGTATAATAACTCTTTACAAAAGTGTATTCTAATATAAGTCTTTAAATTGGTTCATCTCAATAAGTTGATGTTTTTAGGTTGATTTTTTTTCTCTTTTGTTTTGTTTGGTTCCAAAATGGGCTGGCACTCATTGTATCACCCAGGATGCCATTGAACCTCAGATGCTCCTACCTTATTTTCTTAAGTTCTGGAATTACAGGTGTGAACCACCATGCCTAGGTGGTCTTTAGTTTAAGGTAGTATTATTCTCTCTCTCTCTCTCTCTCTCTCTCTCTCTCTCTCTCTCTCTCTCTCTCTCTCTGGTGTATTTCTGGGTTTGCAAGAAGTACATGCTTGAGAGAACCAGCGTCCCGCTACAAGTGCCCCTCTTTTCTTCAGAGAGGTTTTGTGGAGACGACAGAAAGGGCAGCAGGCTGGCGATAGCTTCAGAGCAGACAGGAACACAGTCTTCCTGTCCAGAGGGCCAAAGTGGGAACTGTATTGTTCAGAGAGTCACTTCTTATGCTGGAAGGACCAAGTGCCTCCCAAGAAAAAGCTTAGTTATTTCCTGCAAATAAAGATGTTTCCCTTCTCCTTTTCCAGTTAAAATATTTGTAAAGACTCAGCCTGTGTGGGAACTAATCACTACATGCTCTAAATGTGGGTCTACTCATTCAAGGCTCAATATTAACTCATGGAGGTGTATTATTAGCCTGTGAGCTGACACTCCTCCTTCTTGTTGCCTTTCTCTTAAGAAGAACCTATATATTTAATCTCCTATCTTCTAGAAGGGTTCTTAAAAAAATACTTCTTTGGTGGGTTCTAGGGGTCTGCTTTTGTGGCAAAGAGTGAGGCATACTCCTGATTTTTATCAGAACTAAGCTATCTAAGGCAGGAATGTTATGCCAGGTAACATTTCAAAAGCCTTTGGTGTTTCAGTGCCCTGGCGCTGTTTCCATGAGTTCCTACTGCTCTTTTCCTGACTCCTTCTTTTTGCTTTTTATGACAAGGAAGATGTGTGCTTTGCTTTAGAACCTCCTGTCCAACCTTGGTTAGAAACCTGAAGGTCAGAAATGTGGGCCTTGTACATAGAGGTGCTCAGTGTATGTCTGTGTGGCAGAAGAAAGATCACTGGAGTGGGCAGGGGAAGGGTGGGGAGAACTATAGTGGGAGGCTGCACGGCTCAGTTGCAGCTGAAGGTGCAGGAGGACCCTGGTTGCATTAAATGTCCTGTGTAGAGGAGACTTCTGATGGGATACCGCTTTTTAGATAACTGGGCAGTAGAACTCTGGAGCCTCACCTTAAACCTCCCCCTGCCTTATTCAGAGAAATCACTCAGGTGGATACCCAGAAGTGGGGTGTAGAGTTATAAGAAGACAGTGTGGAACACCCCAGTAGTCATTCCGCATGGCTAATTGTGTGGGAGAAGAACTGAAGCCAATAAGAAGGAATTGAGTGGCCAAGGCCAGTGACAAGGCATTGCCACCCTTAGGCAGAAGTTTGGGAGGCCAAGGGCAGCGGAGATTCATCCAAAAACCCAGTTCTTAATCTATTAAGTTATGTAATGAAGATCCAGTTGGTATTGTTTATTTACACATGAAGTCATTTATGTGTGCCATGTTTTGAATTTCTCAACAGCTCTTCCCTTGTTGTGAGACAGGCGAGGACACAGGACAGAAAGTGGGTGGCAGTCACACAGTGACGGTGGTTCACTGTCCCTGACTGCTCATTGTCCTTACTGGTGACGCCTGGCTCTCTTGGGCCCTATCGTCCACCCCCTTTAAAGAACGTGTTGAAAGGGAGTTTAATTTTAAATATAGAGACATCAATAAGAAAAAAGATGACACATTAGCATAACACACATCATTTCCAATTTAAAATCTAGGGAAGGCCTGTAATGGCCTACCTGGTCTGCCCACTTCTAGCCTTCTCTCACCCATTTGGGTTACTGGCTCTCTTTTATCTATCCAGGATTAAGGTTTTCATTTAATTTCATCAAATCCTGGCAAGTGGGATATCTGTTTCAATATGTGAGAAAATATCTTCCCTTCCTTTTATCTATCAGGTGAATTGTCAGTATTTAGGTATGCAGTCAGAAGCTGAGTCTAGTCGAAATGATCTGGGGGAATCAGGGAGAACTCTATAGTCAGACTTTCACTTAATCATGTCTGTTTGGATACCCACAAAATATGTAATTTTTATGTACCAGTTGACTCGATCATATTATTTGACCTAATGTACTAGGTGAATGAGTGAGGGAGGATGTTCTGGAAGTCAAATTCACACATGACGCTTTATACTAAAGAGGCCCAATTAAAATCATACATCACGTTAGTCTCCTGATTTGCATGTGAAAAGACCCAGTTATGGCTGTAGCAGACTGTTTGCACGGCAGATTATGAGGAAGCACTTCTTCTTTCTGCTATCCAAACACCATTTCATTATTAATTTTGTAGGCTGGAAAGCTCTTGTGGCCATTAATTATATCTAGTCAAAACTGGAATGAGTAGAGATGGATTGGCAATAAAATAGGACGAAGCAGAAAATCGTGCAGAATATCTTGCCCGCTGAAAGAGCTGATAAAAGGCAGACTTACAAACATCTGTGCAAGAAATCTATCTGGCCAGTGTAGGGAGAGTCAAGCCATCTTTAAGAACACAGCACACTTTGCAGATCCGTCTTGTTCAGGGTCTTCCTCTCATTCTATAGGAGCATGGCCTGCAGCATCACTTCAGAGAAGGGTCAGATTGTCTTTTGATGCCTTAAATCACAGCCCACCTTCACCAATGTTTTCTGGGAGTCTGACTGTCTGATAACACTGAAGGAAGTCCATCATAGTCAAGGTAAGCATTTCAGTTCTCAAACGGTCTACCAATTAAAATCATGTAAAAAGAGGGATGTCTAGAACTCAGTCGTTGACAACCTGCTTCTACTGATCTAAGTGAGCCCAGGCATTCACTTTTGTTTTGAAAAATTTTAGCTTTTCCTATCTAGTCTAATGTATGGCCAGAGTAAAAACTGGGTGGACTCTGTGGCTGTGTGGACACTGGGGAAAGCTGCTTGCTTTTCCAGAATGGTGCTTAGTTCAGCTGCGAAAGCCTCAGACCTTGTTCCGTTTGAGAGGAATACCAGAGAGAGGAGGCCTGATGTGCTGAGTTCATTATTCTGTCTGAACAAGTGTTCCACTCTTGCTCAATTTAGGGTTGAAATTAGAGAGTGGGCCTAACAGCCATTTCCCCTAGGATTTCAAGGTTGCAGGAGGCTATTGCTGTGCTTTCCAGAGGCTTTCGGCTCCTGTGCTGGGTGGAGATACTGTTGGAAAACAAGATCTTGTTTCTTGTGGGTAAGCCTGGCTGGGTTTGCAAAGAAAACTGTTTTGTCTTCCTTCAGACTTCAGTCAGAATATTTTTAACTGACTGACTTGCATATTATGGTTATATTTTCTTAGATTTCATCCTAAATTGGTTGAGCTTGGTATTATCATCCCCAATGCAAGAGAATGTTCTCTTGATATTTGGTCCTAAAATTTAAGCAATCTCAGTCCTACATCAGAATCTGGCATAAGAAGCATCATACATCAGAAAACACCGTTTCCGGAACTAGATAGCCCAAATGTTCATGATTCTTAGACATTTCGGAGTTGGAAAGAACTCCAAACTACTTTTTTGATGTACACCCCTTATTACTAACAACCTGCAGCAAATCTCTGGCATTCACACAAATGACACAGCTACAGGTGTGATCAACAAGCTTAGAGATTAAATAAGACCAGCATATGAGCATGTAGAAAAGGTGCTGTGTATTTCATTTGAACAAATAGAAAAATAGATTAGTGAAACATTGTGTGTGTGTGTGTGTGTGTGTGTGTGTATGTGTGGTGTTTAATGTGTGTATATGAGAGTGTACAGATGGATGTGTATGTGTTTGTGTTTGGATGCCAGAGCCCAATCTTGGGAGTTATTGGCTTATCCCAACTTCAGGAACTATCCGCTGTGTTTTTTGAGATGTTGTTTCTCAATATGACCTAGGATTACTGAGTATGTGAAATTGACTGCCTTGTGAGGTATAGGGATCCTCCTGTTTCTGCTGCCCAGCACTGAGCCTACAGGTGCCTGCCGTCATATCTGGTTTTGTACGTCGATGCTGGGGATCAAACTTGGGTGCTCATGCTTGTATGAGCTTGTGTGTACTATCTGAGGTCAGGTCAGTAAATATTTAAGGGAGAAAATGAAGCCAGGCAAATTAGAAAGAAGCAAATTCTAGTTCTCCTAAAACGCAGTGCAAGGTGAAAAGACGATAAGGATCTGGGGCTGCAATAGGCCAAGAGCTGGCTGAACACAAGCTGTGCAAAAAGCAGTTCCAGGTACTTATGCAATGGATGTGTTCATGGCTTTTTTTTCTACCTCTGAACCTGCTGCTCGAATCTTTCTTCACATCTTTTTTCATAACCTTCTCAGTGGGATATATGTGCCCTCCCCACAGGGGCTCTATTTGTCCTGCCAAATCCCATTCTGAAAATTAGCTTTTCAAATGAAAGCTTTTAGGGGACACAAACAAGGCTGAGGACCAAGGAGTACCCTAGAGGAATGGTCCTTGTTAGGAAACTGAAGTAACTCTAAGAAGCCCTGCAGCGCTGACTTGAGCCAGTCGAGGTGTTCAGTCTCTCCAGACAGGATTGAAGCTGTGTGTACAAAGCTCACACAAATTGCCCATGACGACTACAGTCTAATCACTGCACCAAGAACAAGATGCACTAACAGCAGCAGCATTCTCAAACTCACACTGTTAGAAGCAAATGGTAATTAGGAAAGTTCACCCCATGTTCTCATTCTTGGTTTCATGTGTCTAGTTTTTTAATAGTCTTCTGTCACCACTAAATTGCCAGATTTTTTTTCTTGTGAAAGATAAACTAAGTTTAATCTTGACTACTTTTACTGTTCACACACATAGGAAATACTTTTTCTTGTTAAAGTTCTCATAGAGACCCTTGTCTTGAGTCTTTCATTTTTGCATACTGTATTTTTGGAACCTTATGAGAAACTGGTTATATCTGCCTGCCCATAACCATTTCCTCTTATGTTTATACTAAACCCGTTTCACTTGAAGGAAACAGTCTCTTTTATCTTTAACCAAGTAGCTCAGTGAGATTAATCACTGTACTCTGTACCAAGGTGTTCCATCACCAGGCCTGGTCCCTGCCCTTCCTCAGTGGCTAGATCAGCTGGGTTCTTCAAAGAGACTGTCTGGATCTTTGGTTTGTGGTTGGCACCTTTGTGAAAGAGAAGTTTTCATGAATATAGGATTGCCAAGCTTTAAGAATCTCAGCTTGGGTGTTCCAATAGCCGTGAGATTAAGAATGAGGTCAACCAAGAATTGATCCTGGCTATGGTAAACATTGGTGTTGTTTGCTTCTGGGACATATCTCAGCAAAAGTGAATACCTCACTGCTATCCAGGTAAACTAAGATGCTCCGATTGATGTGGCATTCCCCTCTGTATGCTGTGAATATGTTTTACTACCATTGGTTAACAAAAGAATCTGCTTCAGCCTATAGCAGGGCAGAATATAGCCAGGCTGAAAGAGATAAATATAAAGAGATTAGGTGGAGTCAGAGAGAAGCCATGTAGACACTGCAGAAGACAGACGCAGGACGCCGGACTGGTAGACCACAACCACGTGGCGATATACAGATTAATAGAAATGGGTTAATTGAAGATATAAGAGCTAGCTAATAAGAAGCATGAGGTTAAAATAGGCCAAGCTGTAATAATACAGTTTCTAAGTAATTATTTGGGGTCTGGATAGCCAGGAAACGAATGAGCATCCTTTTGACTACATCCTACCACAAGGTTTATTAAATCAATTTAAAAGGCACGACAAGCCGTGAGAAGAGTCAGATGGGATAAGTTAATGCATCTACGATAGGGTGCAAATGAAGTGGCCGACACCCACTGTGTGGTTAAGGGTTAACTCAAGGGTTTGGAGCATTCACAGAAAGGACTGGTTCCTGACTCAGCTTCCGGGAAATAGCCCTGCAGTCCATGAAATTGTTTGGTGTGTGTGTTCTTATTTGCCTGTTTTTGCTACCAGTGTGAATAAGATGGGACACATTTGGCCACATGTTATCATTAAATAAGAGATTACTTAATCTCTTAGAGACCAGAGTCTGGGTCGCTAAAATAAAGTATACAGATGTTTCCTGTGACTTTATCCCAACAAAAAGCACGGACTACAAAGCTTGGTTGAATTTCTTGGCTGTTAATACTTTGTGGATTCATGCATTATTGCTGTGAGAATTTAGTGTTGTGCAGTTCATCTAGGGAGAACAACTTAAGCCTTGCATTGGGTTTCTCTTGGATGCTACACTATGGGGATTTCTTCACTGCTGAATTAATCTACTTCTTCTCTGTTTCATAAACTGTAGCCGCAAGTAAAACTGCATTGGTGTTTCTGAGAGTTAGTTTAGTGAATAATTGAGCACAGCACAGTGGTGGTAGTGGTGGCTGTGGATTGTAGCTGGTTATCCTATACTTTATAGTTGATATTCACATATGAGTGAGTACATACCATGTTTGTCTGAGTCTGGGTTACCTCATTCAGGACGATTTCTTTTCTAGTTCCATCCATTTTCAGCAAATTTTATGATGTCATTTTTTTTTTTTACAGCTGAGTAATACTCCATTGTATAAATGTACCACATTTTCTTTATCCATTCTTTGGTTAAGGGGCGTCTAGGTTGTTTCCTGGTTCTGGCTATTACAAATAATGCTGCTATGAACATAGTTGAGCAAGTGTCCTTGTGGTATGATTGAACAAACTTTGGGCATATGCCCAAGATTGATATACCTATGTCTTGAGATAGACTGATTCCCAATTTTCTCAGAAATCGCCATATTGATTTCTAAAGTGACTGTACAAGTTTGCCCTCCTACCAGTAATGGAGGAGAGTTTCCCTTACTCCATATCTTCTCCAACACAAGTTGTCATTCGTGTTTTTGATCTTAGCCATTCTGACAGGTATAAGATGACATCTCAGAAGCGTTTTGATTTTCATTTCTTGATTGTTAAGGATATTGAGCAATTCCTTACGTGTCTTTCAGCCATTTGAGATTCTTCTACTGAAAATTCTATTTAGATCTCTACCCCATTTTTAAATTGAATTATTTGGTATTTTGACATATAGCTTCTTCAGTTCTTAATATATTTTGGAGCAAAGCCCTCTGTCAGATGTGGGGTTGGTGAAGATCATTTTACATTCCGTAGACTGCTGTTTTGTTTTATTGACAGTGTCCTTTGCCTTACATAAGCTTTTCAGTTTCAGAAGGTCCCATTTATTAATTGCTGCTCTCAGTGTCTGTGCTGCTGGTGTTCTATTCAGGAGGTTGTCTCCTGTGCCGATGCTTTCAAGGTTACTTCCCACTTGCTTTTCTATTAGGTTCAATGTAACTGGTTTTATGTGGAGATCTTTGATTCATTTGTACTTGACTTTTTGCAGGGTAATAAATATGGATCTATTTACATTCTTCTACATGTTGATCTCCAGTCATACCAGCACCATTTGTTTAAAATGCTTTCTTTTTCCATTGTTTAATTTTGACTTCTTTGTTAAAAATCAAGTGTTTATAGGTTTGTGAATTTATGTCAGGGTTGTCAATTTGATTCCATTGATCCACTTATCTATTTTGTCTTTTTTATGCCAATACCATGCTGTTATTTTACTATAATTCTATAGTAGAGTCTGAAATCAAAGTTGAAGATATCTTCAGAAGTTCCCGTGTTGTTCAGGATTGTTTGAGCTATCCATATGAATGTATGAGTATCCATATGAACTTCACTATTGATTTTTTTCCAGTTCTGTGAAGAATTGTGCTGGAATTTTGATGGGAATTGCATTGAATCTGCAGAATCCTTTTGGTGATTTTGACTATGTTAATCCTACTGATCCTTGAGCATGGGAGATCTTTCCATTTTCTAATAACATCTCCAATTTCTTTCTTAACAAACTTAAAGTTCTTGTCATATAAGACTTTCACTTGTTTGGTTAGAGTTACTTAAAGATATTTTATATTTGTGGCTATTTTAAAAGATGTTGTTTCCCTGATTTCTTTCTCAGCCAGATTATCATTTGTATGGAGGAGTGATACTGCTTTTTATTTTCTTTTGAGTTAATCTTATGCCCTGCCTTATCACCGAAGGTATTTATCTGTTGTAGGAGCTCCCTGGTAGAATTTTTTGGGATCTCTTGTGTGTATTATCATATTATTTGCAAATAGCAAAAGTTTGACTTCTTCTTTTCCAGTTTGCAATGTAAAATGATCAGCCAAAGAAACCCAATATGACTCTAAACCCAGAGCCAGAGAAAGACATACACCATGACTCTAAGATTAGAGCCAAAAGGCTAAAAAGGACCAGTGAAAGAAACAGTTTGGTCCTGAAATCAGAGCCATATCTTCCCCTGACAAACTAAACTAACCAATCCTGGAGCAGGAAAAACTAACCAATCCCTGAGCAGAAAAACTTCTCCCTGGGAAAACTCTGTCCTCTAAGAAGCCCTATATAAATAAGCCCCTCTGCCTGTTCAGTTGGAGGCTATCCATCCTTCATCACCTTGGCAGAGGCAGTCACTCTCCTGGACTCCTCCTTTCCAAATAAATTCCTTTCTCAAAAAAGTTTTGGGTGAAGATCTTCATTTGCAAGCTCAGAATAAAAGAATCTGACTGGTAAGCCACTTCGGAGACTGAACTGAAAATCTTTGCTGAGATGCTCTCTTAGGGAGTCTGAGCAAGGCTGAGCAGAACAGAATGAAGCTCTGCCAGGGTCATGGTGTATGCCTTTCACTGGTTCTGATTCTAGGTACAAAGTGTCCTTCTAGCTACTTCTCCAGCACCATGTCTGCCTGTGTGCTGCCATGCTGTCAGCCATGATGAAAATGGACTAAACCTCTGAACTGTAAACCAGCTCCAATTAAATGTTTTTAAGAGTTACATGGCCATGGTGTCTCTTCACAGCAATAAAACACTGACTCTGACACTTTGTTAACTACAAACATATTCATAATTAAATATTACCAAAGTATTTTTGATGAAGTAAGTCACAGCTGTGTTGTTAATTTTATTTATTTTTAATTTTTATGCCTCTCCAAAATTCATGAATTAAAACATAGCAATGTGCAAGAATTAAAAAGCAAGATTTTAAGAGGTGATTAAAGAATGGAGGTGGAACCCTAGTGAATGGGCTTAAGAGTTTTGTGATGGAGGTTTCACACAGCATTGAGCTGCCATGTCCTTTTACCTTTGACATGTTAGAAGACCATAGCAAAGTACCATCCTGGAAAGCAAAGATCAGCTTCACTATCCAGTGTTGTCAAATTTTTGTTCTTCTTAGATTACTTAGTTTGTAGTATTTCACTACAGCAGCACACAACAGACTGGAACAACCCTTCGGTGTTATAGTACTTTAAGAAACGCAGTACTGGAAATCATGGGTCCAATACACACAGATCTTTATTTCTGGTGTCATGACAACTGTCTCCCCAGTTTCTTAGATCCTACTCATTGTTCCTGTTGGACAACAGCAGTCTTTTAATAAGTCTGCTAAGCTCTAGATATTGTTCTAAATATTTCATAAATTAATGCTTTATAAAAACATGATGATATAGGGGCAATTTTTAATTTTATGTTCGCAGCACAAGAGGTAGTAAAGTTTGCTACTGTAACTTGTCTCACACCAGTATAGTAAGTGATGGAATGGTAGGAGTCAGAACCAAAACCAAGAAAGCTGACTCCAGAACCAATGTGCTCTTGGTCACTGCCCTTTGCTGACCTCTAGAATGATAACCTATCATCTGTAAAGTCCTTGGATGAATTCAAGCGGAAATGCGTTACAAGTACTTAGAAGTAAAAAACAGTTAAGCTGAATGTGGCCAAGAAACTAAAGATTGAAGGTATAAATGTATTAATTTTTATTAATCCGTGACAAGACCTTCATTTGGTATCATGTCATATAATTACCTTACTTGCCCCATGGGCTTAAAGAGCAGAAATTCAAAGGGATAGAGTTGTATTCATTACTAACAGAGCAAAGTAGGTGCTCTTAGAGATGGTTCAGTTGGATTGTATTGTGAGAGAAAGTTACTTACAGAGCTTGAAAACATGTAATACAAATGAGGGATTAACACAAAGAGGCTCTTCAGATTTGTCTCATGTGTCTTATAAGTGCATACTCACTGTGAAGTGGAAACTTTAAACTATGTGAGAAGTTTAGAGGCTGGGTGAGATAGAACAAGCAAGGTATCTTGCTCAGAAATACACAAAGATGGACATTTGAACATTTCCTCCTAGCTCTGTACCTTTGTTTATTGCCTGTTTTTTGAGTTTATGTATTTTTCCGCATGCAACTATGCACATGAGTGTAGTTAACACAGAAGCCAGGGGAGGGGGTCCAAGTCTCTGAAGCTGGGGTTGCAGGTGGTTGTGAGTCAAGAAACTCCAGTACTCTGTAAGAACTGTGCTCCCTTAACTGCTGGGACAACTTCCCATGCTCATGTGAAGGGTTCTAATTTCCATAACAGTTTAACAATTTGGAACCTTGTACTAAGGCAGATTGGAAGAGTAGAAAATGACCAGTTAGTCAGAGACCTTGCAGGCTCTATTCTCCAGGAACAGCCTTTGAGAACCCACAAGCCTGAATTTTAGCACCTGTAGATCTATAAGTCCTTCAGGGTTAGGGACATGGAAGGGTGGCAGAGTCAGGAAGAGCATACTTTGTACCGTGCTGGGATAGAGTCCATACTCATTTTGTGTTGGTGACATTTGAAGTATATGTGCATTTGCCCTGTGAAGGTAAACACCTATAGTTGTCCATCCTGAGTAACTATTTGTTCTCAAGATGTTGAATATTAGAGGTAGGGTTAGAAATTGGCTCAAAACTAAGATTAAAAAAACCAAATGAAACCAAAACAAAAATCCCCACAAAACTCTGTTTTCACGGGTTTCTAAAAGAGAAACTCATATGGTTTCTTGGAATACAAGAGCTTCTTGAACATGTTTTGAAGCACTGCTAATCACAAGATTATTTGGCACTGAAGATGGTGGGGAGGTAAGAAGCCATACAATGCTGTCCGTACCCCTTTACTAACCCAGAGAACACAGACACCCAGTCGACAGTTGGAATTTTCATCAAGTTCCCGATTTTATAGAATAAGAGGTTTTGTTGAATGCTGCCAGCTCATCTTACCCCTGGTCCCTTCTCCTGACAGTAGTTAATGAATTCTATGGACAATACTCCCCAAAGCTAATGAACTCACACACAACAGTGCTTTTGGTCCCCACATGAACACAAATCCTGCAAATGGTGTCAGACGCTCCCATTAAGCCCCTGACCTGGGAGCAGGCTACTGCCACCCAACATGGCCTCCTGATAACCCCCTCACTGGAAACAACTGCAGCAGCTCCTCATTGCAGGCCATTGAATTCTCTTTGTAATTAACCCCTCTCTTTATACTTAATGGTGCTTACAACTTGCCTCTAATGTGGGGCAGCCAGTAATTTACCCTGAGGGCCGCTTTCCACATGTAAAAGCAAAGCCTTTGTAAGTCTTTCAGCAGCACTGCGGTTGTTGGAAAGTTGCTTAGAAAGCTAATGGGAAAGGCCTTCAAGACTGAAATACCCTGCGGGGTTTGCTTTCCTTCTTCCTCTTCCTATTTATTCATTCATTTTGGCAACATATCTGAGCTCATCTGCAGTAAGTGGGTTCGTGACTTCAGCCACGTTCTCCCATGTGCCCGGGAATATCCGACTATGAGTGGCTAGAGACTCAGAGTTCAGAGAATGTGACACAAGAATTACATTGCCTGAAAGGCCTTCAAAAGCTGAGAAACTTTGCTTTCCACCTGCAAAATGCAGGAACACACTTTCTGGAGTTTAAAGGGAAAAGCTCAGACTGTTAAACAGACAAACTACTAGCAAAAAATTCCCATTAGAATTCTGCAGAAGAAAGAGCAAAGACAAACAAACATATACACAAAAAACAAAAGTCTCCAAGATCCAGACATGAGAGCGAATGCATCATCATCCAGCTCTGTCAGGAGTAGTGGAGATGATCATGCTAAGCAGAAGCTGGTTAATTTTTGCTGCTAATTAAGGACATAGTATACATGGACTGAAGTACTTACCTGTCCTGAGGTTGGACACGGCACCAAAGTGAAGGCACAGAGCATGTAGCCATGTGATCTAGCCAAGCATAGCAACTGCCTGTGTATTGCTCTCTCCCTAGCGTCAGTCTTGTGTGGCCTGCAGACCAGATTGGCTCCATGTGCGGCTGATATTACATATTTTTATTGCACAGTATTACAGCTTTAGGAAATCTCTCATCTCCAGTCGGTTTCTATTTGAGTATCTCCTCTATCTAGGAGTTCCCATATATAAATCCTGCAGCCATGTGAAGCTCGAGGGTAGGAGGGAGATTCATTCAGTGAATATACAGGCTCTTGCCATGTGTGAGGCTCTAGGAATAAGAGACTATGAATCCAATATTCATGGACTCATAAACTTCATGGTCTGATGGCAGAGGCAGACCAGTCAACAGATAATTTCAATACAGGGAGAAATATCACGCCAAAACGTGCAAACAATATTCAGCTGGTACGAATTCTCCACCTAGTCTTCACCACAGCCTCCTAAGGAGTGCAGTCAGTGACTTCTTTCAGACAAAGAGAGGGAAGCACTTAGAAGTTTTGTGACTTACTGTGACAGAGACAGATTCTGAGTGCAAGCAGTCTGGCTTCAGGCACTGCACCTTTTTCTGTGATGCTCTGTGGTCTCTGACAGAGGAGAACACAGACGACTTGGAGAGAAAAGAGGATTGAAACTCAACCAGCATGGAGCGCCAGGCAAGAATGGGCCTCCCAAGGTGAGGGAGATAATGAAAATGGCTTAATTCTGGGATGCAATACTGAAACAGTGGTGTAATCTGCATAAAAAGGAAACATGCTAGTTCATGACTAGGTAAGACATGGGCTATGAAAAAGAAAAGGTGAAAAATATTTAGGGTCGGTCTTGGAGTCTACGCCATGTTCAAATGTGATGGTGTAGAATGTGCATGACAACATGCACGGGTCATATGAGCATGAGATGTGATGGTGCAGTATGAGTATGACAGCATGCATAGGTCATATGAGCATAAGATGTGATGGTGCAGTATGTGTATGACAACATGCATGGGTCATATGAGCATGAGATGTGATGGTGCAGTATGAGTATGACAGCATGCACAGGTCATATGAGCATGAGATGTGATGGTGCAGTATGTGTATGACAACATGCCTAGGTCTTATGAACATGAACTCAGAGGTGAGGAAGATGCAGAATGGCATCTACAATCCAATTTTCACATATTAAAATAAAATATACATTCATATAAAACAAAAATTTACGTTATACAAGAACATGTAAAAATAAAATGGTTCATGGGTCTGGAGAGAGGGTTAGTGGTTAAGAACACACTCTGCTCTTCTAGGGTACTCGAGTTTGATTCCCAGGACCACACTGAATGGCTTAAATACATTTATAACTCCAGTTCAAGGGTAGATTTGCGAAAGACATATCGAGCACTCTCTGTCTAACGCTCACCAGGACTCAGGTCAAATGTCATTTTCCAGTCTTCAGAGGACACCTCTGTCTTCTATAGTAATCCTTCCCCATCCACACTCTCTAACAGAGCTGTTTAGTTTTATAGTCTCTTTCCATGACCAGAACAAAGACCCTAGGGTGCTGTTCTCTTTTTTGTTTTGCTGCTGTTTGCTGTATTCCCAGGCTTCCCAGTGACGAGCTCACAGTGGGGACAAATAAGGAAGCCAAAATGGCATTGTGACTAAGCATAAGGCCCTGGGTCACAGTCTTAGGTCTACTTCAAATTAAAAATATGATTTAGGTCAAGTGACTCACTCCATCTCTGTTTTGACTTTATTATTTACAAAAAATGGAGTAATAGGGAATGCATATAACCATACTACTTGTATACATATATGAAATTCACAATAATAATTGAAAATATTCTAAAGTAGAGGGATCGAGGAGCACTAAAGGAGTTAATATGTGTGGTGTGCTTACTTCTTTGGCTGTGGGATAACAAACACTCAATAAGTGTTAGCTTTCACGAACGGCTGCGGTTGTAATTATTTTTGCTACTCATTGATACACATCTAGCCTGGAGATTGCAAGTGCCTAGGGGGAGGATTAATGGATGAACTGGAACTAATCCCACAAAGTGGGGAGCATAGTGAGCATAAATTCAGGGACCACATGTACAAAGGGAAGGAGGAGACATGCTGGAGAACTGAAAATAAAGAAACAAACAACAATGTAGTCTGGGTAAGGAAAGTAACAGAGCTGAGAGTAGATAGGACACCAGGGCTAAAACCAGCATGGTCTTCTATACTGTGAACATTATCCCCAACTCCAAGGGAACCCATTACAGGATTCCAAGTACTGACATATTTGTAATGCATACATATCCTGGAATCAATGGGAAGAGGTAGTTAGCAAAGTATAGCGTCCATGAGTGAAAAATTTACTGTATTTGTCCCTTCCTTCCTTCCTTCCTTCCTTCCTTCCTTCCTTCGTGTGGGAAAATGGTCTGTATTCTGTCAATTATATTTTAAATAAACATTGATTGGCCAGTAGGCAGGCAGGAAGTAGAGGTGGGTCAATGAGAACAGGAGAATTCTGGGAAGGAGGAAGCCCATTCCTCAGCAGTTGTGAGCCCACCACATAAGAAGCAAAATGTGACTGTTTCATTGCAAAAGGTACCGAGCCATGTGGCTAACATATATTATAATAATGGGCTAATATAAGTTATAAGAGTTAATAAGAAGCCTGAGCTAATGGGCCAGTTTGTAGTTAATGTAGACCTCTGTGTTATTTCTTTGGGACTTAACGATGTGGGAACTGGGCAGTGCAGAAGCTCTCAGACAATACTTCCTCCCTTCCTTCTTCCCTTCCTTCTCTTTATTTCTGTGTCTGGACAAGGCAAGCCTTTGTATGAGTATTTCCAAACTTAAGCCTTTTGCTAATGTCTTGAGGCTCTGGGCAGGGAGAGCTGAGCTCTTAGGCCTACCCTGGCTTGCTTTTCCTTTTCTTCTTTTCTACAAGAAGAGAAACTTTAAAATATGCTTATATAATTTTAAATTGTCAAGAGAAAAACAACAGTTAAACCATGGATGTTTTAGTATATTGCTTTGCCAAATTTATATTTAGAATAACTGAAAGTTAGAAAAATATTAAAAATAATGATTTTTTTTAGGGCTGGGGATTAAGCTCAGTTGGTAGAGAGTTTCCCGAGTGTGCATGAGGGCTTGAGTTCAATTCCCAGCACTGTATAAAAAAATAGTTGATTTTAATAATTGTTTCTCAAGCCTGGATAGTCTATTGATGGGCAAGCACTATTTGATTTAACAATAAAGATATATACAATTTGCAACTCATTGCTTATATTTTTTTATAGGACCTGTTTTTCCTATTTTCATTTTAACAGTTGTGAACTTTTTCCACACAATTTGCATTCTATTGACAACAATGCTCTAAAGGATTTATATTCAAATACTTCACATCTGAATATATGAAATGAAAGCATGCAATAAAGCAAGTGTAAAATATTTTATATATGTTTTATAAAAGGTTATATTTTAAATATTTTATCTATATTTTGAGAGAACCTCATATTGGACTGGTCTGAAACTTCCTGCATAGCCTTGAACTTGTGGTAATCCTCTTGCTTCAGCTTCTTGAATGCTCCAAGGGCCACCATTCCCACCTTTTCAGAAAAGTTATATTTCTTCTAAAATATTCAAAATTAATTCATAAAACCAATTGTTTAGTCATGATATAGGAATTAAAGCATCTAAACTGGGAAGGGTGAACTACAAAATAACCTCTACTTATGAATAATATAATTTTTATATGCAAGAAACCATAAAAGCCATCAAAAATTTGTTGGAACTAATAAATTCAGCATATTTTCAGAATACAAAATAGCACACAAAATTATTTGCTTTTCCACACACAAACAATAAACATATGAAAATGAAATTAAAGGAAAAATTATAATTATCATAGTTTCAAGGAAGAATAAATTTAACTAAAGAAGTGAGAGTCTTATACATACTAGAAATCATTAAAAAGAAATTAAAGAAGAAATAAATAGAGGAAAGTCATTTGTTATCCATGAATTAAAGAATTAATCCTGTTAAGAAGTCAATGCTACCCAAAGAGGTCTACAGAGTCAATGCACTCCCTATTCACATGACAGCATTTTTAATTTCACATGATGCTTCAAGAAACTACAATCAAGCAAGTCCCCAAAAGTCAAAGAAGGAGATCTCATTTTTACTTATTGAAAATCCTGTTGTTTAAATTTTTAAAAATTTGTTTTATTTTTATGTGTGTGTAGGTGTTTGCCTGCATATATGTCTGTTCATAAAAGGCTTGCCTGGTGCCTGAGGAGGTCAGATATAGGGCTGACCTATAGCCGTCAGCCAGTCTCGCAGGGAGGAAGGTGAAGTGGTGGTGGCAGGGGTGGCAGGAAGTGGTCTAGAATTCCGTTTTCACAGGAAAGGCTTCTGTGATGGCTGAGCAACCGTGTGAGTGAATTTTATCCCACTAAACTGTACACTTAAAAATGTCTTAGGTGATAGATAGATTTTATGTTTATTTTAAATTACTTTTATTTAGCTCAAAGTGATTTATAATTAACTTGGATTAAGGATAAGTGTCAATTATAATAAATATCAAGTTTTAAAATAAAGGGATTTAAGTAAAACAGATACTTCCCGTTTAAATTTTAAAGTATTTGTTAAAAAATTAGCTTTCTTAAATAAAGATGTTTGCATTTCTAGTATGACATGGCAAGCATGTAGTTACTAATACAAATAATGGGAATTACATTTCAGAAGTACTGTGTTGAGGCTCATATTCAAATTTATAAGGAATACAAATTATTTAACACTGTAAATATTAAATTATGCAAAATACCACTTTGCCCAGCTGCTGCAAATATTGTGCTAATTCACAAATACCTTCAGAGGCAGCAAAAAGAATATGAAACTAGAAAAAGTATAAGGGAACTGGAAGATGTTCAACACTGCTGGGAGAGAATAGCTCATTAGGCAAGGTTCTCTTGCCTCCATGTTCTCTGCAAGGAAAGTTTTGGTAAGACAATGGACTTGTCTTGATTTCTTGAGTACAAATCTTCAAGCTCCCAAGCACTGTCAGCGTCCCAGTCTCATCTCAAAGGCATCATATGGAGTCACCTTTTTAGTTTTATTTCCTTTTTTATGCCTAAATGATATTAGCCTAGAAGAGGATAATGAAGCAAGAATCACGCTGTGCTGGCTTTTGCTGGGAATGGAAGCACCCAATAAAGTGTGTGTGTGTGTGTGTGTGTGTGTGTGTGTGTGTGCGTGTGTGTGTGTGCAATATATATATGCCTGAGGAAGCAGAGTGGGGCTCCTCAACATTAAGCCAGGGCGTCTTAGCATTCGAGTGCCACTTTCTGTTCCTTGTGGTGGGAATGGCACAGTAAAATTGTATTTATTTGTTCAGTAAAGACTAGGAATGCCACAATCTACAGAATCTATTTGTATGAGGACACTGTTTGGATTAAAATTTCTAGATTTCAGTCATATGTTATTAGTTTTGTAATCTTGTAGAAGTTGTTTATGAGGTATATAGCTAGGCTTTCCAATTTCTAAAATGGTTATTAAAATTGGACTTACTTCATTGCCTTGGGCGTGGATTGACTGAGAAAATATTGAAGGTTCCTTCCATAATTGACTCAGGGTGGGTATTAGTGATGATTTGTGTGTATGGCAAGGGAGAAGCTTGGAGACAAGATTAGCTTAAGAAATTGTTGAGATATACTACCTGATACTTTGAATTTAGAAAAGTAATTGGATCAAAGTGTGACTTCATCTTGAAGGTCTAAAACCCAGCTAAATGTTTTTTTAAAACTGGAAATCAGACAAGGCTTTGGGAAGAACATTGCACTTGCAGATAATCGTGTACCTACTTGAAGAGATCTGGAATAACCACTATGACATTAATAATTAAAACATTGAAGAATTTCCTCAAGAATTCCAGCACTCTTTGAATGCGAGGCAAGCATATAAGTATTCATCTGTCAAATTTTAAGGGTACTGGGAAACTCTAACATCCAGGGGCAAAGGTTTTGCCTGGAGGTAAGTAATCGATTGATTGGAAGACTTGATTTAATGAGAACCGAGTTCTTCTGTCTAACTTTATGTAGAAACCTCATTAACCATTGCCTCCTAGCCTTGCTTTGGTTAATTGTGGTGCATCTCAGGGAGAGAGGAAAAGAAAAACAAACTTCAAAGTTAATTCCTTTCTGTTGGGTTTCCCAGTTTAACAGAGACTTGAGAAGTAAGTACACACCATTAATTTCTATACCACCAGCATTCTTCACTTCAGATGGCAATTAGTGATAATATTTCGGTCTCAAGTTGTGATGAGATTTTTATGCTAATCATCACATAGCTGTAAATTAATCATCTGGGCACAGCTAGAGACGATGTATATTTCATGATACAGATATAGATATCAAGACGTGCATGATATTTGCAGTAAACGGGAAGCATCTCAAATTATCATGAAAGGAGCAGCCAAAGCAAATAGGGCTGTATAGTAACACAATGCATATAGCGGAGACACAGGAGAAGTCTCACATCATTGGTGTCATTAAGGAAGTTATTGTGAGGCAGTGTGGAACTTCAAATCGTTCACAGATGCACTAGAACACTCAAAATCCATATTAGTTTTCATTTAATTTAAATATTTTGACAATTTCATGCACAAGTACTGTATTTACATAATCTCTCTTCCTTCTTTCCCCTCTAACTTCTCCGATGCTCTCCCTACTTCCTTAAAATTCACGAGCTCTTCTTCAGCTGCAGTTATCACACACATAGACAGAAAACAACCTACTGAGTTTGTTTAGTGTTGCTTGTGTATATATATATATATATATATATATATATATATATATATATATATATATGTTTAAGGCTGACCATTAGAGGTTAGATAAGCTACCAGGAGGGTCATTCCTGGAGAAGACTGGCTTCCTCAATTTAGGCAGCCATTGGTTGAGGGCAGCTTTTCATCTAGGGGTGGGGTCTTGTGAGATTTCTCCCTTCTCCGTTGGCATGCCAACGGGTATCATTATACAGGTCTTGTTTAGCCAACTATATAGGTGAGATTTCATGAATGCAGCTTTCTTGTCAAGTACAGAAGACACTATCTCACAGCAAAAATCTATCTTAACAAGGTCAAGGGCAAGATCAACAATCAGCCTGCTTTTCCTTGAATCCTATTTTGTTGTTGTTAGAGCACTCATCCTTTTCCTATATATTTTTTAATTGGATTTCTTTTCTCAGGTTTGCACTTAAATCTACCCATGCAAATGAGTCAGAAAGGCAGCTCGATGTTAAAGTCACATTGGGAAGCAGCCGAGTGTGTAGGAACAGGCAACACCACTCAAATGATGGGCCCTCTGTGAGCACATGAATAGCTCTTTCTGTACCAATTTATGGAAAATAAGAGAATTTCACTTTAAACTTCCTATTACTGTAGCTACTCAATAATACATATGAGGCTTCAAGGCTGTCTCATTGAAAGATCTTAGCAGGTAGGGTGTGTAGCTATACCGTCCTGAGGAAAAAAATACGAAGGTCCCTTTCTTTCTTCCCAGCTGCCATTTTCTTTTCACACCTCTGCTATTAATACTGATACTGACATAGATATTTTCCAGGATATCACCCGATCTGGACTCATTCACACTGTCCATACAGTACGACTCTTCTAGACTCCTCTAGTTAAGCAGAGACTGAGTAAGGGGAAGAGCAGTGAGAAGTGGAAACGATACTAAAAGTGAAGGAAGAAGCTTACTCATGAGAAAGAAGGCTCCAGGAGGAACAGGGAAAAGAAGGGAGCTAGGCAAATAAACATAGCAAGCCCAAGAGGCTGCTTGCAACCTTGTCTGCATCTCTCTCTGGGAGCCCGTCAGGCTTTTGTTCCAGAGGACTGCAGGGGCTTTGCTGCAAGGGTTCTTTGCTGCATGGGCTTTGCTGAAGGGTCTCTACTTCAGGGATTCTTTGCTCCAGGGCCTTGCGTGGACTTTGGTGCAGGGTTCTTTGCTGCATGGGCTTTGTTGCAGGTGCTCTTTGCTGCAGGGGACTTCATGCAACTTTAGTGGTTGATCACCCAGAAGGAGCACGAAGTCTTTTGCCTGGAGCTTGCCTTCTCACTTCTTGAACCTTAGACATTGCTCTTGGGGAAAGTCTGATTGTGGTAAACTGGCTCAGATTTTACTTTGAAAACATCCTATTTTGTCTTGTGTTTGAAAATATTTTCTGAAAGCATAGAATTTTTAAGTGGGCAGCTACTGTCTAACAGTCACCTGGCTTGCATTGTTGATTTTGAGAAGTTAGCTGTACATCTATTTCTCTTTTTGTGATAATTCCTCCTTACTTCCAAGATTTCTTTGTCTTTTGTGGTCAGTAATTTCTCCATATGTTTTTGTTTATTTTTTTCTGGGATTTGTTGGCTCAGTGATTCTGTGTGTTGGTATATTTCAATATTTGTTATTTTTATTCAGTTTTTCTTTATGCAAATCTTTGTCACATTTTCTTTCTTACTGGATTCCTGATAAAATATATGCAGGATGCTATAACCATCTTTTTACATTCTCAGCATCTCACTCTCATGGTCTTCTATATCTTTTCCTATCTATAAAAAAATTTTCATGAATGCATTTCATTTTAATTCACAAATTCTTTTTAGCAAATTTGTCTCTTAATTTGTGTATTTCATTTATTAAAGTTTATTGTTTTAGAATTTCCTTTTGGTTCTTTTAAAAGTACATTTTATAGGTACTCTTTTGCTTTTAATTCTTAGACTCTCATTTCTTTAAACACTGTTGGCCGGGAGTTGTAAAATATTCAGCATAAAATATGCTATGGGTTAATTCTGTTATCTTTTTGGCTTGCTCTTGCTCAAAACATTATAGTTTTTATAACTTTAGCTGTAAGCTTTCTCCTTTGCAGTGCTCAAAGTCACCCGTAGCTCACCATTATTTTGAGATTTTTTTTTTTCAGGGCCTTAGTGGTGCTGTCATCCCATAGTATCCATAATGGGGTAGGTTTATGGATTTGTTTCTAGTCTGCTGATTACTGGATGTGTGTAAAAAATAGGATTTAGAATGTTTACATTCTTCAGAATTTCTATAGAACTCTAGTTTGATATTTCTGGTTTTTCTCTGTGTGCTTATCACTTACAATTTCTTTTATATTTTAGTCAGCTCATTCATGTTTTTAAGAAATTATTTGTCAAAAGTATCCTTGTCAAATGTTATTTTGTTAAGAATAAGAAATAGAAATTCACTAGGAGTTTTAGGGTAGTAAATAATTTTTCATTGGCTAAAACCCAGAACTGTCCCTGGCCCTGTCCACAGTTCTATCCTTGCAGAAGTCCAGAGATACCAAGAGCATTTAAACTAAAATGTCTTTGGTTCTGCTGTGCCCAGAGGCCATGTATGCCAGGGGCAAGACTTGCTTTCTTGTTATATTTCTTTCCCTAAATAAGTACCTTGCCTGGAATCTGTACTTACAGACATGTTGTAACTGAGAAGAGGTAGTTGGACATTTGGCCCTCGTGGTTGGGTCAAATGGATTAAACAATTCATCTCCTTCCTATTGCCCCATCCTAGTTTTTGTGATAAATCAGTCCCAGACTTGCTGCTTAATGGTATCTCATTGTCAGGGCTTCTGAAGCTGTCCAGGGGCTCTACTTTCTCTATGTAGGACCCTATATATGTGTAACAAGCTCTTTTCTAAATGCAGCCTCCCATTGTCCATGGATTTTGCTTTCTGAACTCATAGGAAAAGAACTCGGAGCCACTGACTCTGTAGAACCTTTAGTACGACCATGAGCATATGGCATTCTAACTCTGCATTGAAAGATCACCTAAGACGAGAAAAAGCCCACTCTGAACTCAGACACTGTGTTTTCCCCTATGGATATAGCATTTAAAATCTTCAGGATAAAAGTGAGTCAGAGTAGCAGTCTGCTGTCTTGCCCAAAAGGAAAGCTATTCTGTCTTTCAATCTTTCAGTCGTTATGACGATTAGCAAGAGGGATGCTTTATGTCTCCTTCTGACAGTTTAGTTACATTACAGTCTATTAAACCTTTTGAGACTATGCCACAGTTCTTAGATGTTCCGTTCTGTTATTTGTTTGTCTTTGCTATTTTACTTTTTCAGTTCAAATCATTCTTATTGATCTATATTTAAGTTCATTGATACTTTCCCTGGCCTTGTTCAGTCTGTCTGCTGTTGAGCGATGACTGTGTCTAGGAAAAACAAAACAAAATAAAACAACATCAAAAACCCACAAAAGCCAAAATCCTCTGACATTGTATTTTTTTATTTTTAATACTTTCTTTTCTATTCTATCCTTTTGATGCAATTCATTTCTGTTCTATGCATGTTCTATATTTTCTTTAATTCTCAACATATTAACATATCTATGATTATATGTTAAATTCTCCTGTTTATTGTTGATAGTAAGTTTTTGTGTGTTTGGTAAGCTCTTTTTGTTGCTGTTTTCTTTCTTTCTTTCTTTCTTTCTTTCTTTCATTTTCTTTCTTTCTTTCTTTCCTTTTGCTTTTGAGGCAGGTGTTTTGATGAGGTCCAGGCTGGTCTTGAACTCTTGATACTCCTACCTTAGCTTCTCATATGTTGGAATTTTCAGTGTGCACCATTGTACCCTGCTGTGTTTTGTAATTCTTTAGTAACTACTTCAATACTAGCATTGTATAACGAAGAACAGCAGCATTGTCTACAGAGCAGCTGAGAGTCAGTTTTTTCTCTTGGGAATTTTGTGAATGTTCTTTGGTCTATCTGGAGCTCAACCTCAGTAAAGTGACTTTGAAACATGTCTTCTGAGGAACTGAAGGATACAAAATGTACATATTAAACGGCAATATCATTTCCTCAGTGACAGCTTCCTGTGCCCATCTTTAGAAGGTCCTAGAGTATATAGAGTTGATTGTTTTCTAAGTGCAGACATATTTCTTTTTTATATCATTTTGAAATTTCTATATTTCATTAAATGTGTAAATGAAATGCACAAACTAGACAGTCAAATCTCTTCATGTAGTCAACTAAAATATTAAGATTCTGTAATTCTCTTACTCTTTACCATAATCTAAACCACAAAATTGGTCTCATTATATTTAATTTAATGTTTATAAATGAATATGCAAAATCAGAGGCTTTAAACAGATTTGTTTATTTTCAAAGTGGTATAAACAAATGCCTTAATTGTGATTACCCACAGAGTGCTGATTCTATGGAGTAGTGAGTATCATGCCTTATTCTAGAAACAGGGAAGAAAGAGTCAAGAAAAGATGATTAACAGAAACTATAGAGAAAGCTGTGCCCTGTAGATTAAGTGCATAACACTGTTTTGTGAAGATAAGTATCTTGAAGACACAAAGCCAGGATTCCCCGCTAATGAGGACAAGGGCCTTTCTTCTTGTTCTCCTCAGGACCTGGGCAGCATTTCCTCCATGTCTGCAACAACGTAAGCTACAACAGCCCAGACAGCAGCAGCAACATTCATCTGCTTTGGATCCATGACAGTCATGGTGTCTCCGTGGGAATGATGGAAGGAGAAATATTTGTACAAGTCTTCTTGCAGACTGGCTCCTGTGGGGAAGAGGGAGAATTCTGAGTGTGGTATTTAGACAAGCATTGCTGAATGGCCGTTCAGAAGCCGTGCCTGCCCTCACATCCTTTTACTCCACTCCCACGACTAACTGAAGTGGCAAAGTAATTGCTCCCTAAGGCTATCTTGAAGGAAGAAATAGCTACATCACATTACTCTGACCACTAAGATTTATGTGTCAGATTGTGGGAGAGTTCTAGGAATCCCTTAACTTTTCTGACAAATGACTTGGGAACAGGGAACTAACACTACATTAAGAGTAGATGAGAAATTAGAGCTGCAAGGAACAAAAATCCCTGGTTTCAGCCTCAAATCAAAGTCTGGAGAAAACTCCTATCTAATTCATTCTTTGACTCCTACTTGAATAGTCTTGTGGCGGTCTAGTTGCAGCTCCGATGCATCTGGAAGTCAGACTGATTGTTTTGTGGTACAATGTATGAGACACAGAGAAGACTGTGGAGAGCCTATGTACGCAAGACTAAGGTGAGGTTATGAAGAGGACATGTCTATCATTCAGCCCAAGAAAGCACTTTCCAGTACTCGAGGAGGCCATGTTTTCACTCTTCTTCTCATTGTAGCTCTCTGTTCTACCCACTGAGGAGTCACAGTCCTATTTTGCTCATGTACTGATCACATCCTGTTTCTTTTCTGTAGCTTTATCATAGACACAAACTCTCTCTTTCTCTCTTTCTCTCTCTCTCTCTCTCTCTCTCTCTCTCACTCAACATGGTCAAAACTCTATATTCTGAATATATTGTGCATCTTGTCTTTTCACTCAAATGCATGTAAGATTTAACTAATAATACGCATTGCTGTAATATACTCCTTTTAAAGTTGTTGTATACTATCGAATTGTATTAATTCATACCTTTTCCTTCCCAGGTTCCTGTAAGCACATGCTACTATCACCATTCTAAAGGGTTGAAATGTTGGACTGAAATGAATGCATTTTAGAGCATGTGTGGTTAGTTTTATTATTAAATTCCAAAATGTTTTCCTTTTAATTTCCATGGCCATGGTCAGTAAATGAGCATTGCTTTTGATTCATATGTTCTTCGACATCTGGTATTGTCAAAACATTTTTGGTATTCTGGTGAGTGTCACTTCTTTTTTAATTCCTCAAGTTGCTAATGAGATTGAATATATGTTCTTGTATGAATTTTTGGTCATTTTTGTTTCTTGTTGATGTGTGGCAGAAGGTATGATTTTGGTACTAATCTTGGTATTGTTCACATATATAATTTCCCAGTTTATAGGTCAACTTTCTTTCTGAATGTATGTTATTATGTAATTGAATTTGTGAAACTTCTCATTTATGATTGGTGTTATGCATATTTCATTCAAAAATGCTTCACCTCCCTTAAAACTGTAAAAACATCCTCTTATGTTCTATTCTGAAATTTACTATTAGTTTCTAATATAGCTATTTTATAATGTGGGCTATATGGTAAAAATGCTTTGAATTTTTTTTGTGATTTGTTTCATGGCCAACTATCCTGTCTACTTTCACAAATGCTGCATGCGCCCTGCTCGTAAAGGATGCACGTCCAGCCTGCTGGGCACGTCCCCAGGTCTGGTGCATTATTGTGCTCTTCAAACTTTTAACTCTTTATTGACTTATTATGCATCTGATCCAAAAGTTGGGGAGTTATAGACAAAAATGTCCATTTATGATTTTTAATGTGTTTCCTATTTCATAGCTGTTCCATTGTTTTGGAAATATCTTTTTTATATATTTCAAAGTTAAGCTTTGAGGAATACATGGACTCAGAATTCTATCTTTCTGGTAGATTGAACTTTTATTGATCTGTGGTTGTCCTCTTCATGTGTAGCAACATGCAAGTCTTTATATTTTCTTTATAATAATTCAATATCTTTCATGCTTATTGAGTTAAGATTTGCATTTCTCCCATACTTAATACAGCCTCTCCTATATTTAAGGTGACCCAGCTTCTTCTTTATGTAGAACACTACACTGCCTGCCTTTCCCCATCATTTTACGTCCCCTGTCCTTACATTCTTAGTGTTTTCTCTAATGAAAGTTTTTTAAAATATAGCCTGGCAATATTTGAGTTTTAGCAGGAGATCATAATCCATTTAATTCCATTTGCTTATATCACCTGAATTTTGGCTATCTGTTCCTTGTGCTTCCTAGGTTTCTTTCTCTCTCTCTCTCTCTCTCTCTCTCTCTCTCTCTCTCTCTCTTTCTCTTGTCCCTTTCAGGGTTAATTTTCTTCCCTCCTCTTGTTCTTTCCTCTACTGCCCCACCCGCTCTCTAGTCTAAAAACTAATTGTTTTATTTCTATTCAGTCACATATTTATTTAATGACAATAAAGTTACTGCCTTATGTTACGCAAGCTCCTGAAGGTTAAATGTCTCACACTGGTCCTGAGAACCCATGCCCTAAAGGATGGGCAGGTAAAGGCTGGGTACCATCTTACCATTGCTGAGTCTCACTCTGTGTTTCTTACTCATATAAATTTCCTTACACGACCTTCACATGATTGTTTTAACCAATCACTATGTGGAGGGAATAAATGATTATGAACTTAGGATAACCACATTGACAGCACCCTTCTGCTTCCTGCCCATAAGTTGGTTGTTATGACTATACCCGAGGCCTCCATTGCCTAGGACTGATTTTCTTCATGAGGGTCTAAGTTTTAAAAACTTCAATGAAAGATATATTCTACCTATTTTCCTAACCCCCTTGCTCTGAAATGAAGCTTAGGTTTCCCATACCAAATTTAGCCAGGGTTCTAGTAAATGCAATGCAGGCTTGGGAGGAAAGAGAAACAAAGAAAGAACTCATCCACACCCCAACAATGAATGGCTGCTATGCCTACTGACAAATATCAATGTGTGCTAACTGACAGTAGCTACCAAACTCTTCACCAAGCAAGTGATGTTCTTTTTCGTGCCGTGACTTTCTCTCTGGACCAGTAAAGCACGCTCTCTGTTCTCCTAGGAGCTCAGAAAGCAAGGAATCTTACCATCCTCCAGCCTGATAACATAAAACTTGTAGTGAACAGGCTGGAGTTGAGACTGATCAATGTTCTGAAGGTTCGGTCCAAATTAACTGGAGAAATGTTTGTTGCATCCCCATACCGTTCTAGACAGTAGGGTAAAACTAAAGTGTAACATGAGGGGTCGGCTTGTTGGGGTTTCTGTCCGGCCCAGTACCCCAACAAGCCAGCAAATCCCAAGGAAAAATCACACACATAAGGTTATAAACTGATTGGCCCATTAGGTCAGTCTACTTATTAGTTCTTATGACTTATCTTAACCCATTATTCTGATCTATGTTAGCCACACGGGCTCAGTACCTTTCTCAATGTGACAGCTTACATGTTGCCTCTTCAGTGGTCTGCGCAGGAGTGACAGAGGAACCTCCCTGCTTCCCAGAATTCTCCTGTTCTCATTGCATCACCTCTACTTCCTGTCTGGTTTTCCCGCCTATACTGCCTGCCTGGCCAATCAGCGTTTTATTAAAATATGATTGACATAATACAGACAATTGTCCCGCATCACTAAAGACTGATATAAATGTAAGAGGAATTAATTTCTAACATACCCAAAGTTATTCTACAGTAGGGGAGGATGTGCTTGTGAGTTATACCAGCAGCTAGAATGTCACTGGATGACGGGGTCCTTGTGCTGGGTGCTTTCCTCACTATCATCCTCATCACCCCTACACTTTCTTATAACTGTATTTGCACCTTCTCCATGAGCTATTTTAAGCTTTCCAGAGTCAGATCCTCTATTTTGATACCCACTCTGTCATCAGTGCCTACAACATAGCACCAAATACAAGATGGAAATAAATTTACTCACTGAATGAATGGTAGCTAATATTATGAGCAAGTTCGGTCTGGAGGATAATGTATGAGCTCTTGTAGGAAAATAAGGAACTTACAACAAGGCAACTTGGAGAATTTACAGGAGGGGTTACTTATAAAGAATGATTAGGCTTAAATAAACAACAGATGAACAAGCCAAGGCTAGCCACAATAGAGAGTCATTGCTAACCTGAGGCCTAAAAGAGGAGGGAGGGAGGGAATAGGAAGGAATTAAGAGTGAGTCCTAGGGAACACAGAGGAGCTGTGGTTGTTGGGAAGCCTGGGTCTCAGTCTCTAGCTCATGCCTCCCAAAACTCCTCTGGGTTCTCCTGGGCCAAACCCAACAATACATCAGAGGGAAAGGGATTTATTAGCACAGCCCACGACAGTTCACGCAGGACTCACTGCAGGTTAGGGAAAGGTAAGCGGGATGTGGAGTGACGCAGGAGGAGACCTAGCACAAGTACTTATGATACCAATAGATAGCAGTGGACACAGGGATTCCAGGAGCACAGAATGCAGTTTGATTTGTGTAACGTGAGATAAATTGTGTTAGTAATGGATAAAATGGGCAATGGATAAATTGGGTTAGGTCCTGAAAATGGGCTGGTGTGGTCCATAAGTGTAGAGACTTATGCAGCTAATTACCAGGACAGTTGGGCAACTGCAGCTTCATCTCAGGTAGACACCCCCAAAACAAGTAGGTGACTCCAGAGATTACAAAGGGGAGGAGCGTGCTGGAGTGTAGTGGGGGGCATGACTAAATGGTAATTCTTGGCAAGACAAACTATGATGTCCCTTTCTGGCTTCCAAAAGTCTTTGTGTCTCTCACTGAAGGAATCTGACTGCCAGATGGGTGATGTTTGGCTGCCTCACTTTAGAGACTGTGACTTAAGGAAGGCATTTCCTCCTACATCATCTAAGTTCCCAGGGACATTATGCAAAATAAAAACAACTCAGAAACTTGCCTATCACCACCAGGCATGCTGTTATCCACAGGAGCTGTGAGCAGGCCCATTGGCAGCCCTGGAGCTTTGTCTACGCAATTCCAAGGAGACACTTTATCAGTGACAGCCACCGATCTAACGGACCAGCACCGAGGGAACTCCTGCATTTCAATTTCAGAGAAAGGTGGGCGAATGCTAGCTATCCCTAGGGGTAATTGCACGATATCTTTTGACAGATGTATGAGCTCTGAACAGGGAATCATCAAATGCTCTTCAGAAATGGAAAGTTGCTAGAAGGAGTTTGCTCTAAGGAGCACTGTTCTTCCCTGGAAACAAGCTACAGCCTTCTGAGACCTTTCACTGTTGGAAAGTATTTTTAAGGGAGATTTGGGATGTAAGTATGCCAGCCTAAGAGAAGGGAGATATAGCTGAGAGAAGACAGGAAGAGAAGCCTGGGTTCAAATTCAGACTCTTCTGCTTAATAACTGGGTGACTTTGAAAACCTCCTGCAAGGCCATTCTATCAAAATCAGGATAAATGATAGGTAACCTTCGAGGTGCTGTTGAGGATTAGTAGGCACTCAATTAAGCCTTTATTATGGCTGTTATAAACCCACAGAAGCTCCAATGTACCCATAGCATCAGGAGCAATTAAATGCCACTTGGAGAATTTAAAATCCTAATTTAATCAATCAAAGTTCTAGTAATTATTCATAGTGAAGACATAGTTAGACCATGAAATCTGTTCTATGTGACATTGCCTTGACCCTGATTTGACTGATTTTTCCCCCTCTTACACCTTTTCCATCCTTCTGAGTCTTTTTTGTGGAGACTCATCTCACAGAAAGTGTTTTCCAGCTGTGAGTTTAGGTGATGCCTAGGAGGTGACTCTTGTTGGAGACACTCACTCTGCCCCATACTGGTCACCGTGTATCACAGTCCCCACGGGGACAAGTGGTAATGATCGTATGTGCAGGCTGTCAGAACAAGAATAAATCCTTGCTAATTCCTAAAGAATTGGGTGGGCAAATACACCAAGATCCACAGCACCTGCTTGTGTGTCATCTCTCATACATACGTAATTGAAGAGATTTCATGAACAAAGATTAAACAATTCATGTTATGAGGACTTTAGTCAAGCTCTGAAGTTCAAATTCAACTGTGTTATTTTATCGAACGCATGACGCTGTGATGGTGCCGTGAGAAGGCTGCACACACAGGCAAGCAGCTGTGGAAAATCTATTTCTCCTCCGTAAACAAATCTCAAACAGTCTGGGGCACACGATTTAATTGCAATGGAATGCATTACAGGCTTTCCCCTGATCATAATAATTATGGGGTTAGAGAAGAATGTTGTGTTCTTAATACATTCCCTACAAGGAAATAGTCTCCTTAGGATCCATAAAATGCTAAAAATACATTTAAAATTTAATTAAAATTATTATTTTTTTCAGTCACATTATCATGTGAAAAAAACATTATTGCCAAAACAATTAGAAAGTCAATTCATAGAATTTGCAGGCATTTAATCTCTCTTTTCAAGGAGGCAGTTTAATCCCTATTAAATCTTTCTGAAAATTAGAATAGGGAGTAGTTAATTAATAGCTTCCTAACCCATAGCTTCTCAGAAGAGAAAACAGCTCATAGGGGAAGAAAAAAGAAAAAGAAAACAAAGAATAGGCTTAGAGTAGGAATGAAAGAGACCCCAAGTCCAAACTTCATTAAAAGTATTACAATTTGAGTTTATTAACTTCCCACCTACTCAAGAACCTCCTGTCTTACACTCAAAGTTTCCAGGTGTACCATTACGTCTGTGGAATGTCCAGGCTTTGGAAAATGTGTGACAATTCTGAGCATGTCGTTGAGGTCAGCACTGACTCTCCTGGTTGCTGGGTGGGTGAACTGTGTGGACTGAGCCATCTCCCACAAAGTTGAAGAACTGTATGATAGTGTTAGGACTAGAACTAAAGCACTAGTAAGACTAACTAGTACCACGTGACGATGGTTATGGAGACATCCTATGGGGAAGTAACAACGATTACCGTCACTATTTGCCCAGTGCTTCTTGTGCACCTGGAGCTCTTTGGAAATTATTTCATTTAATTCTCTCAGTGATACCACGTGCAATGGATCATCAATAACAACAACAGATGGAAAATAGACATAATACTTATCTACATGAAGAGAAAGGAGTCAAACTTGGTTGTTTCCAGGTTCTAACGATTATAAACAACAATGCTATAAACATACTTAAGCAAGTGCCCTTGTGGCATGATTGAATATCATTGGGTATATGCCCAAGACTGGTAATGCCGAGTCTTGGGGTAGATTGACTCCCAATTTTCTTAGAAACGGCCATACCAATTTCCAAAGAGGCTGTACAATTTTACACTTTTACCAGCAGTGGAGGAGCATTCCACTTAGGTTGGCTTTTGGGAACTCCATCTCCATGCTGGGTTGCCTCACACAACCTTGATGCAGGGGGAGGAGCTTGGGTCTGCCTCAATTTAATGAGCCATGCTTTGCTGACTCCCATGGGAGGCCTGCCCCTTTCTGAGTGGAGATGGAGAAGGAGTGGATGTGGAGGTGGGGTGGAGGATAGTAAAAGGGAGGTGAAGGGAATGGAAGAAGAGAAGGGAGGGGAAACCATGGTAGGTCTGTAAAATATATGAAAACATTTATTTAAAACAGAGCCAAACTTTCTCTGATTTAAAATCCTTATCATGTACCTACTCTCACTGTCTTAAAAAAAATCAGCCTTTTCCTCTGTGGGAATTTGACTGGTGTAACTCGGTCTGTTTGCTGCCCTTCCCCCCATGCCTATCTTGATCTTTATGATAAGTGGGTGGAAATTTGAGCTGGAGATTTATTGGACCATGTAGGAGAAATATATTCACAAAGTAGGCTCAGACAGCCTGGGACCATTTGTCAGAAAGTGGATGTCCCCTGTGGCCATGCCACCCCCAAACACCTAATTTTGTCTGCTCCTGAATGCAGCAAAGGGTGAGTCTGGGTCTCATATTGGCCAGAGCTGCCTATTTCCTGGGATTTCTCAGCCATCTGAAGTGCACCCTTACCTCTGGTCACTCAAGATGTCCTTTACTCTGAATCGTTTTAACAGCATTTTAAAACTAATCTTTTAACACTGATACACCAACAATAAAAATTATCTATAACCATAGAGTGCAATGAGATGTTTCAACATCACATCTGCATGTAATATTTAAATCAGTTTAATCTAAGCGAGTCTATATTCTGTCATTTTCATTTCTTCATGATGAAACATTCAATATCCTTTCTTCTGGCTTTTAGGATCTACAGAATTGCTACCAATAGTCAGCTTACTGTACAACATACTTATACTTATTGATCCATTTACTATGTTTCTTCACACCGACTCCTCCTCCATGCCTTTTGCAGCATGTATGTAGTGGTTGGCGCATAATGGGCCAAATGGATTTAGAAAAAATGAATTAATACACCTTCATATACACATATATGTGTATTTATATGTGCTTATGTGCCTCTGAGTATATAAAAGTTGACACTTCCTCAACAGCTACCCACTCCTGAATACCCATTCTTTCTCCCTTGATCAGTCTCTCACCATCTCTATGAGGAGGGTCATTATCTTTGACTTCATAGTTTTATAGGTTTGTGTGTCTTGGTTATACGGCTATAAACCAAACATCCTGTCTCTTTGACTTTGTCTTTCTTGTTTTCTAACACAAAGTCATATTGTCCTTTCTTTGGATAGGATGCTTTTACTCGTGGTTATGTATCAGTTCTAATTGATTGTTTCCTGCTTGGATCATGCAGATTTATAGGTCACCTTTCCTTCATGGTCCAATGTCAATGCAGCTTTTCACTACCTGAGTAGACTCAGGTCTACATGCTGACCTGACAGTCTCCACACTTGCTAAGAACACATGATTAAAAGGGTTTTGTTTCATTCTTGTGCCTTTTTCCCCCCTGACAGAGTGGATTGCAAGAAAGAACACACAGTGAATAATTGGACCTGCGAAGACGCTAATGATTGTTTCCAGGGCGGCCTTTACAGTGACAGCGTTACAAGTACTGTGGATTTGAGCAATTATGTTCAGATGGACAGATTTTTGATTTCTGGTTACAAATAAAGATATAACCCCTCCTGTACTGGAAGGTGGTTTTTAGCCAATGTGACCACTAAACTCTTTCTTCCTCCATCTCTAAATAACCACCTCCTGCTTTGTTGGCAGCCAGGGTCATAGGAATTAATCAAGTGGAAAGTCTTACACACTTGTGCTATTCTGACCCGATTCCCATCTAGAAGGCAGACAACTCGGCAGGGTTTTGGCAGTGCTGTGGAAATGCCTGGGCTGGAGTCCTAATTTTGTCAGCCATTGCTGGATGTCCGATTATGGCATTGGAGGCTGGGTGGCTTAGAGTAAAATGCAACCAGTCACAAGGCAGAATCAAAGAATTCCTGAGGAGTGTTTCTTACTTCACATGGCTGAGCTGACAGAGTTTAGAAAACCCAGCACTAAGCACTTAAATGTTTATGCTATAGGGGAAAGAGACCCAGCTTTTATAGGAGGATGTTTCTACTAACAGTTTAATAATATCTACAAGGAGGAAGTGTGGCCATAGAAAAAGAGAAAAAGGCACTTTTTTTTTTCCTATTTAAGAACCCCTGCTGAAGCCAGGTGAGTGATAAAATGTGTGTTGCCATGGAATTAAAGAGTGTGTCTTTTATTTCTTTGTTTTGATAGTGAGTCTCATTCCATAACCTAAGCTGGGCTGGGACTCATTATGAATCCCAAGCTGTCCTCAGACTTTCCCATGTTCCTTCCTTGGCCTCTGGATAAAAGGGATATCTTTGTAAATGGGGAGCTAAGTGGGTGTGAGAGAAGAAGAAAAACAACAGCTTTTTTTTTCCCTTTCTTTTTTAAAAGTACTGCAGGATTGGTAGCATTTAGAACTGGAGACAAGGGTTAGGTCATTGGTAAGCTCATTCCAATTATATAATCTTGTGAAGCTCCGCTACAATTACAAGAAGCAAGAAGGCTCAAATAAAAAGAGGTAACGTATATCCTATTAAGGGGCTTCAATAGGATCGGAGCTATTCAGTTTACAAAAATTAAGCTATATTGGATTACAAATAGAAATGAAATTACTTTGAAGCATGTAAATCTAATTATTTTAGGGATGATGTCAATTTAGTTCTCTAGCTCCCCACAAAATGCCCCTGGGGCAATCAAATCCAGGGCTCGAAGGACAGTCTAAGCCAAAGTGAGCTTTTTACAGTTTTGGCATTCCAGAGTGTCAATGTCACAAGAAGTTGTAAGATGAACAATAGGAGATAAATATAGAACAACACCATACTACTAAAAATGTCTGTCTTTGAGTGTGTGCAGGCATGTAGAAGTTGGTCCTTGCCTATCACTTTTTACTGTTTTCTGCTGCATATGACAGGTTAGTTGACACTTGAGGTTCAGGGATTCTCCTGTCTCCAACTTTCATCTTGCTGAAGGAGCATTGGGATTACAAAGACAAGCTACATGTCCAGCTTTTATATGGGTTCTTCAGATTTGAAGTAGGTCTTCACACCCTCCCAGTTCTATCCTGAAAGACACATTACAATATAATAAAAAACTTAGTTGCTAAGGAAAATATGCATCACGTTCCAGAGGAAGTGGTATTCTGTGGAGAGTTTAGAGGTAACTCGAAGGGTGAGAAAAGCTGATCTGTGCTGGGAGCCTCTGGATCCTTCTTATTTTCTAGTCTTGCTTGTGTGTCAGTGTAGATTTATCCATAACGAATGTCTATGCTTTCATGTAGAACAGTTGTGTTGTGGAGTAATCTTTTTGTATACTATGAAGATGTGTCTTTGCCCAGGCACCTTTTTGTTCATTTAACAAAAAGCTAGATGACCATTAGTTAGTCGGGAGGCATAGGTGGAATAGCCAGACACAGAGGACACTGGAAAGAAAAAAAATCAGGGTTTCCAGGAGATGTAGCAGGAGCAAGACATGTTGCAGAACAGGTAAAGTCATGAATCACGTGGAAATATGTAGATTAATAGAACTGGGTTCATTTAAGTTGAGCTTAAAGAGCTGGTTAGTCACAAACCTAAGTTATGGCTGAATTTTTATAATTAATAAGAAGTCTCCATTTGGTTTTTGGGAAGCTGGCTGGCAGGATAGAAAATTCTGACTACACAGTTGGTTACAGAAAGATGACAAACTGCTTAGCTAATATTATAAAATATTAGTGAGGTTTCTTCAAAAAAATCTTTCTAAGATACTTTTTCCTTTTTTTACTTATTTAAATAGCCTTTTGCTTTCTTGGACATCAGGCAGTTTATCCTTTGGTGGAAAAATGTAGGCCCTTTAACTGATTTTGTGAAGGGATGCAATATTTTTACAGTAAATTTTTTCTGAACTAGAGTCCTCTAAAACCCATTGTGCAGTGAGGTAGGAAACGGTTCAGTGGGAACAGCTTTCTGACTTCTAGAACAAAGGAAAACAAAGATACAAGAAAAAGCACAGGAAATGAATATGCATTTAATGCTAACACATTTCACTTAAAGCAAAACATTAGTTCTTGGAACGTTCATTTAATGCCAGTGGTCAGGAAAAAATCCTGGCCCAAGGGAAGCCAAGCTGCAGATCTGAGATACAAATTTAGCATTTAAATGCAACTAAATTTCCAATGGTATTTACAGCTGACTCTCATTAATTAACATTTAGGACAATCTTTCTAATTAAGAAGCAGTGGTTATTCTTAGTAGTCGTTCCAAATAAGATCACAGTACATCTGACTAACTGTTTATGTGGTATTTATGGTATTTATGTTGTGAGATAAATGGCAAATTATATATTTCTATGCGTTATTTAAAAAAGAACCAGTAGCGGTAAAGGAGGCCAGTGCTGCAATGTGGGGGGATATGTAATCAGCTGGTCCATTATTTACAGTCAAGCAGCAGATTATGAGTAGGTGATTAAAAAAAGAGCTTGAGATGCCTGTTACAGACCCAGAAATGCTTTCTGGAGTTGCTGAATCATACTCCCTCTCTTCTCTGAAGCCTTTAAATTTCTCAACAATAGCTGGAAACTGCACTCCTTCACCAGCCAGTTAAGCTGGTAAGAAGGCCTAATCATGGGCAACGTGGAGCATGAGGCTTCAGTTAGTTCTTTAATTTCATACAGTAGAGAAGTAAGCTTTCTGCTGTCATGGACAGGTTAAATGACTGTCCAGGATGTCACAGCACTTAACATTCACACATCACTGCACAGCAGGGCAGCTGCCAGCAAATTCTTGCTAACACCACTTGCACAGATGACTTGTGCAAAGGGTACCATGTTCATCCAACTGATACTCCTGAATTCCTACCATGCATCTCCACTCTGGAGAAAGAATGGTGGGCACAACTTCTCAGGTCCCTGTCCTTGTGGAACTTGAAAGTTAGTGGAAGTGAGGCTGACTATATAAACAGAAGAATGTATCTAAAAACACTGGAGAGTGTGCACATGAAAATTGAGAAGCAAAATCAAAAGCCTCTCCTTCCTCCAGTTCTGATTTTAATGCAACAGTGATTGTAATGTGGGGGGAGGGGTGGTAGCTCAGAGTGTTTCACTGTGGGTCCTGGGGACAGTATTACTGCTTTTTGTCATTGGAGTAAGGGGCATACAGTGTAATCATGGATGGAAGTAACAAATTCATCACCACAGTCAAAGCTAGGATCGCCTAAGTGCTTTCTGCAAGCTACAGCTTGTACTAATACTTACGTGTACTATCTTATTAAGAATTCACAGTGATTCTGTGATTATTATCATTCTCGTTTTACAGCTGGGTAAACTCCAGCTTAAAGGTAATAATGATCATTACAAGAAAGGGAGTAAGGCATAAGGCTCTACAGACTTTCTTGTGTTGAATCCATAGTCCTGAAGGATAGAAGAGAAGGCCTAGGGGAGGTTAACGGCCCTGGGTGAATGACACCGACATTAAGAGGCAGCACCTGGAAGCTGTTCAAGGACCCCTCCCCATACCATCACTTGCATTTCTCTCCAGGAACCTCTTGCATGGGCTTGTGCCTTTGGAAAGCACTTCTATTAGATAATGTATCTGTCTTGTACACTCTCAAAATTATAGTCTTTCTGAGATAGTTAGATTCATTAACTTGACACAGCCTAGAATCACCTGGAAAGACTCTTAACTAAATTAATCGATGTGGAAATGGCCCATCTACTGTGGTAGTACCATTCCCTAGAAGGTCCTGAACTTTGTAAGAATGGAGAAATTGAGCTCTTTCAACACTGTTCATTGGAAATAATGTACCCTACCCATTAAATAACTTCAAACTTTTGTAAAAATTTTAATTACAAGTAGTGTATGGTTCTAGTTCAATAGTTCTCAACCTGTGGGTTATGACCCCTTGGGGGTGGGTCAAATGACCCTTTCAGAGGGATCACCTAAGACCATTAGAAAAAACAGATAGTTACATTACAATCCATCACAGTAGCAAAACTAGAGTTATAAACTAGCCACAAAAATAATCTTATGGTTGGGGGGTCACCACAATATAAGAAACTATAATAAAGGGTCACAGCATTGGGAAGGTTGGGAAACACTGCTCTAGTCTAGTCCTTTGTTGTGTCTCATCTTAGGACATCATGGTAATGCAACACTATTGAGAATACTCTAGGGTAGGAGGAAGTTCTGAACTCTTGAGATCAGATAAATGCCTTCATTTGTTTATTATTTTTTATAATTGTTCTGATTAATTGATACCCATAGATTTTTCAGATAGATTTTAGAATCAGTTTATTATTTTGTTTCCTCTCCTTTGGTATGTATGCATGTATGTATTGCACACATGTGGTGTGGACGCATATGTATGACTGAGTATGTTCCTGTGTATTTATATGTGGAGGCCAGAAGACGATGGAGGTGTCTTGCTCTATCACTTCTACCTTGCTCTTTTGAGACAGAACTTCTCACTGAATCTGGAGCTGGGCTGGTGACCAGTCTTCCATCTCTTTGCCTTGAGAGTTGATTGATGGTGTTTCAGGTTTCCATATTCAGTCATACCTTTTCGTGATGGAAGTGTAGTCACGTTTCCACAGGTCTTCTGAAGGTGGGCTTAGACCCACAGTGAGGACACACGTGACTGTTATTAGTGCACTTCCCAGATGATGTTCTTCCCTCCTCATCTCACTCCACTGCCAGACCAAAGAGGTCTTTCAGGTTTGACAGTGTGGCCAGATCATAGAGCCTTACCTCTCTTCCTCCTTACATAAGCATGTGAAACTACAGATTTTAACTGAGCACTCTTTACACTCATCTCATTCTTAAATTCAGTTTGGCAAATCTGTCTTGTGGTTGAGATGCTTGAGCATAATCCAGCCACCTTCATGTTATTTTATGTTTCATTTAACCTTTTTTCTTCAATATCTCCCTTTTTTGTCCTATTTATATTTAAAATTCCATCATCATCACCATCATCATCATTATTATTATTATTATTATTATTATTGAGAGAGGTAGCAAAGGGTGGAAGAAAAAGGTATGGGAGGGAGAGGAAGAGATATTAGAGATGCCCATATGTCACAACCTTTTGAGTTTCTTCTTGCCTTGCAAATCGACCAGGCAGGTTTCTCTTGTTTCTACTGTGCACTGTCCTGCAGGCTAGCTGGTCCATGCCTCTTCAGGTCTCCTGTCTCTGACTCCCATTTTACAGAATTGCAGTTAGGATCTACTATTGATTGAATAGAATATAGGATTATAGATACACAGTCCCGACACCTGGCTTTTTACATGAGTTCCAGGGATCGAACTCAGGTCTTCAGACATGCACAGCAAAAGAATTTTACTTACTAAGCCATATTCCTGGCTTGTTATATAAACTTTTGGATTCTTTGGGACTCGAGTCTTGCTTCATAACCCAGGCTAACCTGAAAACACTGCCTCAGCTCCACAAATGCTGGGATGACAGGAATATTCTATTGCATCTGTTCCTTTCCTCTTTTCATTGAAGTTTATTTCTCCCTAAGTTGTGATTTATCTTCTTATCAATGGCTTATTATTTATAACTTATTTTTTTAGTGGTTGCTCTAGAATTTATGATATTCACTGTAAAGAATAAAAGTATTTGCCAGGTCTTTGCTTCATATATTTTTTAATAGTAGAATAGTATGCTAGCATATTTTTCTCTCCTGTTCTTCCCAATAGTTATCCTACATTTACTTCCTTGTATTTATAAACCCCATATGTATTATTATTTTTGCTTTAAAGAACACATACTTTTTAAAAGAAATTTCATAGGCTAGAATGTCTTTTAGCTTTACTGACTTACTTATCTGCTTATAAATGCCCACATTTCCTTTATTTTCAGCATTAAGTAATTTTTTTATTGGATAGCAGTTATCAGAAATTCTCCTGTTTTTGAAGCTCCGTGTCAGGTCTGGCACAATTTTATTTTGACTTGATATGCTTTCTTTAAATTTTCTTGTCATATGTGTTTTCTGAGGAAGAGTTTGATCCTCCAATTTTGTTTATCAAAAAAATGTCTCAGAAAATTTTTTGTCATAATTTTAAGGTGTATTTTTGCTGATTGCTCTACGTTGGTGGGGTTTTGTTTGAATACTCTAAAGGTGTCATTTATAGCTTCCACCAGACACTGCAATTTCTTATAAAAGCCAACAGTTATTCCTATCTTTCCTATCTTTCTCACTTTTACTCAACATTCTCTTATCTGGAAGTTTTGGAGATATTCTTATTGCTGCTTCCTGCCAGGTTGGAGACAGCGGCTTGTTGGTTCATCCTGCTTGGTTTTATTGAGTTTCTTACGTATAAGTGAGTAGGTTATGTTGCATTAGAAAAACTTTTGGGCATTAATAACTTCTTTTCTTTTCTTATTCTAACATCACCCTGGCAGTTTTTGGAAGTCCAGTTTTACATGTTGGACTGGATGAAACTATTTTATTGCCACAGAGATTTTCATTTTTATAAATATTTATCCCTCTTCAGTTTGAATGGCTTCAATTGCTGTATTTTGAAGTTCACTAATGACTTACTTGAATCAATGTGCTGACGTGTTCAATAGTAAACTTTAAACCTTCATATGTTATATATTTCATTTGCACAATGCCAAGTGATTATAGTTTCCATATCTCTTCTCATTACAGTTTTGTCTTCCCTTAATTCCCAAATAATATGAACAGAAAAATTAATGCAAATTAATAAAATAGTAAGGTTTGTATATAGTGTAACAGCTGTTGACATATTTTGTCAGTTAGCTTCACCACTACTCTCATTACTAGGTTTATGTCTCTTGACTGCTTTCTTTATGATCAGATTTTCTTCCTTTTTCATGTCTAGTAATTTTTGATTGACTAGTAGATACTGTGTTTTCTATTGCTGAACATCTGCATTTTCTCCTTTTTAAAGGATTATTAAACATGCAAAACTGTGGCTGATATATATGTCTGTCACAGTCATGAACGAGTTAAGTCCCCCTCCCCCTTACAAAGAGAGGCCCTTTTAGAGGTCTTGTTGAATGCACTACAGATTCAATAATTCTTCCACTGCAGTAGATCATGAGTCAAATTTTACATATCCTTCTGGCTCTGGGCCTTCTTAAATCGTCAGCTCTTTGTGAGCTGTTTTTGCTGAGTCTTACGAACTTTTACCCAATAGATGCCCATTTCAGTATTCAGCAAAAGACGAGTTTTATACAGATTCCCGCAGCTCATTTTTTAGCATGGCCCCTCCTGTCTGGACTCTAAATTAGACTGTCAGTCTTTGTAAAGAGACCACTCTACTATACTCACTCGGGTTTCCCCGTTCTGTTCTGTGGCCCAGAATGTGTCTCCCAGGAAGAAAACTGGGTAATCACTGAGGTGAACATTTGTTTCCTTTAGCTTGGGGATCACAATGTTGTATAGTGCATTAAAATAGTTGGTAGGAGTTGCCCAGTTTTCCTGTTTTTAATGCCTTTTATAGGGATCAGTTTTTTACTAGTTTCTTAAACCTAGACTAGGTCTATCTTACATTGTTCTTCCTTCTACATTTCAGCATCTGACAGTTTCTTTGCTAGCATCATGCTGTATGCTTAAAAGCACAAATTGTAGGGGCAGTCTTGCTGATTCTGAATCTTATGTGTATCAGCTTGAGAAGAATGATGGCTAACATCTCTGAGCCTTAGTCTCACATCTGTAATATAGGAATGTTAAATAATTGTACCTAACTTTTTGGTTTGATTCTCATTGACTCATGAGTTAGAATGTGGCTTGGCACATGGCAAAGCCCACCATGACAGTAACAGTTAGTGCTATCACTATTATTACTAGAGTCCAGTTGGTTGATCTTTCATTGTTTGGTAAATATTAATATTTATCTAACAAAATGTGAATAAATAAAAATGTGAAAAATAAATAAATATACAATGTAACTAAATAATACCATCACATACGATTCTGCACTTCATCTTTCTGGGATAATCATAAACACAAAGTGATAGTAAGCTCCTAGGTTGAGAAGAAAAGGCCTTTGACAAAAGCTGCTTTTGGCTGACAAAAAAGCAAAGAGCATTTGTTAAGTTCACATTGTCTTTTGTCTTACCATCCAGTTTCATGCTGAAAAAGCATAGGTGTAGAGAGCTTCTGTCAAGGAGATTTTATTGGCACTGCACTAATCACAACCGATCACTGAAGTCATATGGGAATGAACCTATTTGTAAATCAAAGAACCTTTTTGAGGGACAAATGTTTACCCACCAATTAGTTTATGCCATAAATCTCAAGTTGGCAAAACAGCAGCCATATCTGAGCTGCAGGAGAGCTGATAAATGTTCAATGTTCGGGCTTGGGTGCCTGGAGGAGCTATTCTGAGCCACACAAGAACTGCTCTTAGGAACATCTTCCCTGGAATTTTGAAGAGTCTTGGGAAAAGGAGGCCGCATATTTACACACATTATGCAAAGGTGTGTTAGCCACTCCTGTGTGTTCTTAAGCAGTCTGCATGAGTCATGCCGTTAAGAATCAAACACGCATTCAAGTTTTCTCAAGAAACATTTTTGGTATTTATTCTGCCAGCCAAGTGTTGCCCCCACTGTTGTTCTTCTGTTTAGAGAGAAACCTTTCCTCGTCTGCTCAGGGAGCCCCTCTGTCTTGGTCCTGGATTAAAATGCCCAGCTGCTAGGTAACCTTAGCATAGATATTGGCATGATCTGAAGTTCATGTCTTGTGAATGTTTAATGACAGTCTTAAGAGGATCAAGAGACGAAGAAGCAATTAAAATTCCTGCTCCTGACTGGATACTGTGATTTAATCAGATTCTTACATAGTAGTCTGACTCTTGATGTTACAGGACAGTGCAGAGGTCTGTAGGCCATCACCAATCTAGGTAATCCCCCACTGCTGTACAGAAGGGGATTTGGACCAGAAAATGACACATCACTCATCATTCTGAGTCATCTAACAGCATCAACTTGGTGACTAATACTTAGAATTTAAGCAATCTTTCCTCCAGATTAAAAAAATCTTCCTCCTTGTTTCTTATCTATTGTCATAACACTTGGGACAGAGAAAAAGAGGCTCCATTTTTTATTTACATTCCTTTTAGGTGCAATTCAAGAGAGAGACAAATGGATATTAAGGAGAAAGAAAGAGAGAGACAGAGAGAACCATTTACTTGAGATCACACGGTATACAGACATAAATCCTAAGACAACCTTGGATTTTGGACTATTGATCTTGCAGCCATATTGTTAAGAGCAGAAACTAAATATTTTATGTTTTGGGTACTATACCTTTGCTGTTGTAAGAAACTACCAGACTTTATTACTCCATCATATGTATACACACATGGATGGATGGATATATATAATTGAGTTTTAATAAAATTATGTATATACATTATATATTTTATACATAGCATTAAATGTCACAAATATCCATAGTCATATCTTTTATCAAAACTAGCTTTTAATTCACAGATGGTGGTTTACAACCCTTGTGATAATACATGACCCATGATAAATGTGCCTCCATTGCGATGTAAGTATAGTCACATGATGATATAGGAGGGTCATCTGTCTATGTGTTACTTTCACTGGTTAATAAAAAGACTGCCTTGGCCTTTTTGATAGGCCAGCCCTTAGGTGGGTGGAGTAGACAGAACAGAATGCTGGGAGAAAGAAGCAGAGTCAGAGAGCTGCTCCTCATGAAGCTGCCAGGTCAGACATGCTGAATCCTTCCCGGTAAGCCACCACCTCATGGTGAGATACAGATTATTAGAAATGGATTGAATCAATATGTGAGAGTTAGCCAATAAGAGGCTGGAGGTAATGGGCCAGGCAGTGATTAAAAGAATACAGTTTCTGTGTAATTATTTTGGGTAAAGCTAGCTGGGCGGCTGGAAGCGGCCTGCCATTCCTTCTACAACATGACAGCATAATGCAACATTTGTTGATGTTTCCTGTATTGTCACCTAATGACCAGGAGAATCCTCCTAAGTGTGTTGCCAATGACTCTGGGTTTTGTGTATGAGGAAATGAAGAGACAAACCTTCTGTTTCAAGGCCAGGTGGTAATGAAACATGAAAACCATAGCCTACGTCTCGTGACTTCTGTTCCTTCTCTGGTAGCTTGTTTCATGGGAAGTTCCTACCTTTAATTCATTTTCACACTAGAAATCCTAGCAATGCAAAGGTTGAGTATTTGTCAGAGATGGAACCACCATCAGCTGTCTTTATGTGGGTCTTCTGATTTGTAATATTATTGTCAGGATGTTTCAGAAATAACACAGGTGGAACTAGACAGACCTTTGTAGTTCACAGCAGCTCACTGGTTCAGCATCCTACAGTGGTGCCAAGTGATCTTCTTAACGTACCAAAAGTATCCAGATAAGCTGCCGAGGAGGACTACTGGGTGCTGAGTAGCCTTTAAGATGAGTGTCTAGGAACCACGATTTCTAGCATCTCTCCTAGCTCTTTCAGAACAGGGTGGGAGATGGCGCCACCAATGGGCTTGCTTTGCCTGCAGCCGAGGGGTCTGTTGGAGGGTAGCACACTGAGTATAGAAGTCAAAAAGGTCCCAGGCCACTGCATCCATTTGTTCATAATAACTAGTTAGTAAATATTTGTTGAATGAATTGTCTAGTCATCCCTGGAGGTTATTCTCTATTGGAATGGGCACTTGAGGAATGGGTAAAGGACTGTGGGGGGCAGGAAGAGGAGTTGCTTCTCGCTTCTTTGAGACAACCAACTCATAACTATAGAAAACCAGATCCAACAGCATGAAACATCAGTGTAAATTTACATTATAAAGGCAAATACATTAGTGTGGATGGTTAGTGTACCTCTCCAACTCACTGGTGAAAATTGTATTTCCTATCATTTGAGGAAGACGTAACAAAGCAGGTATTTAGCTCCAACCATAAGCACAGGCACTCGAGAGGGCTTCACACAGTTGTGCTCTGTAGAGAGCCCAGCTCAAGCTACTGACAATTACCAGTTTCAACAGAGCAGCCGGTAGCCAGTGTGGGGTCCATAACAATCGCAGAAGATAGTCTCCAGATTCGGCTTTGAGATTGAATATCACCTCGAGGATTCCCTCACACTTTGACGAAGACTGTAAATTTGAACTGTCTGGAGACCTACTTGAATTTCTCTGGTTTGGGTGCAGGGGTTTCTGTGGGTCCGAATGGAACCCGAGTCCTTTTATTAGTTGTATTTTATCTTTCTGAAAGGGACTTCATTTACTTGCAGGTCAACCACTCTCTTTGCTCATCAGAGAACTGTAAATACCAGAAAGATATAGAGCCTAACAATGGAAGAGCTGCTAACACACCTCAGTGTTGAGAACCACAAAATGACCAAATGTTTGAGACAAAGCAGTGCGAAAGGCCTCAAACTTCTTTTCCCATAGAGATATTCTCTACTGAAAGTCATATAGTTTTCATTTGCAGCTGGTGACTGCTTACTTAAGACCTTGGTTATGAAGATTCAGTTTAAATATGCATCAGTGAATTCGGCAGCCATTACATGCTGGTCATTACGTGCTGGCCAAGCGCAGTAATGAGTCTAGCTGGCTCCTCAGTCTGAATCAGCATCCACCGCAGACATTCGCTGTGACTGGTATGCAGCCCTAAGGAATTCAGACATGTAGCTAGCTCCTCTCCATTTCCTCCCAAACCACAGATAAGCTGCAGTTCTTAAGACCCGGATGTCTTTAATTTTTCTCCTTTGGAATTCTTACTGTGGTCTTCACGTTTTCTTGTTCCTTTGAGTCCATTACTCAAGCACATATACTCTCCCTTTCTGTCTTATTTCTTCTCTTCTGATTTTCCTTGACCCCCACCTTCTGCCTTTACAACCTCTTGCCAATCAGCATGTCTCGCTTTCCTCTGCATTTCACGTTCTTCTTTCGCGTCCTCATCTTTCATGCACAATCTTTCTTCCTTTTTTGCAGCTTGTGCTTTGTTTTGCAGCTTGTGAAATTACTTCAAAAATTTAAAAAGCCAATGGCAACTACACTGTTTTATTTTGCATAAAACCGGATATTCAAGGTAGAAACTCCATTTCCTTAATGTGTGATGACAAAGAGTTAATGCCATAAATTAATTAACGCTGGCTGAGATGACAGACAGAAAGCCAGTCTGTATCTCAGTGCCAGTGGGACTAGGAAGCAGGTGGTGTGGGTAAGGATACACATCTCTACCCAACCTAGCAGCACTGAGCTCACTGATAACACAGCATGTTCATGCCTGAAGAAAATCCATTTATCTTCTACTGAATGCCAAATGAAGGCTAAGTCAGGTAGTGATCCACTCTTTGGAGGACAAATGTTAAAACATTACAGGAGCTTGGTGGGATTGCCGTGGGGTCCAGATGTAGGTCTGAGAGCCCTTGAGTTAGTTAGCAAAGGTTATTCATACTGAGTCACTCATGTCTATTATTCGGCTGATGTGCTCCGAATATTCTCTAGATCCCCCGACATTCTGCTAGCATAAAACTGGAGTAACAAGGGCCCACGGGCTAGAAGAAAACTGCTCCAGGCTGAGAAGCCTTCAATAGATTCTCTGCATTTTCAGACTCACACCTGCTGGTATAGCGTCTGATGACAAAACACAGCAGTCGGGCAGTGCCCGTACCAATAATTACCTTGGTAATTAGCTTCTGCCATGTAGTGTGTAGTCCGGGCTGTAGCTCGGAAAGCAGACAAGGCACCAGAGTAGCTTTCGAGCTTTCTTTGCTATGAGCAGGGTGCAGCTCGGAGGCAGACTGCCTCTCCTCCCATGCTACCTTTCCCCACTCTTTGGTTTAGCATATTCCCATTGTGAAGCAGGATAGAACAAAAGACAGGTGCTCTACTGGAGGGCTGCACACAAAAACTGTCCAGGAGGAACTCCAACTTCTGTCTTGTGCTCTGTGTACTTCAGAATAGAAATACTATACCCAGTAAAATGCAGACAATACAGGAAAACAAGACAGGGTTTAGGAAGCTGAGCGGGAGGAGCCAATGCAGGCCAGAGCGAGGAAACAAAATGGGGACATTGTTTTTAAGGGGACTGCAACAATGTTCAACCAGAGAGGAGAAAATGCCCACTGAGAATGAAGGGACATATCATGTCAGTGCAGACAACTGGCGGTGACATCACCATTGCAGACACAGAAAAATTAATAAATTGGGATGAGGGATGACTAAACATTTAATATTTTCACTTCATGTAGAGAAATACACGGGATCTACCAGGATAAAATTACTAGCTACTAGACAAAATAGTAACATAGAGAAAATAAACACATCGACCACCTTCTGTGTGCCAGATGTTATGATGTATTGCCTCATTTAATCTCAAACATGCCAGAGCTGGATCAGATCAAGTGTCCTTTAGAGTTGAGCAAAAACACTCAAGTTCAAATGACTGTTCAGCAAACAGCACAGGCCTAGCTTGAAGGCATACTCTGCTTCCTCCCCACAAACTGCAGTGTCTTGTGGGACAAAGTCCTAGTAAGTTCTAGAATGGAAACCAGCACTTAAGGATCACCAACACGTGACAACTACTTTGGAATATTTTCTCACTTTGTTCGGAGACAATAATTCCAATTTCACTAACAGGCAGAAGGGTTGACTGACACATAGAACTGTGCTCCTCCAAGGACAATTCAAATCACCACCAATTGTGGGTCCTGGGTTGGTAGTAATGTGGACCTTCAGCAGTTCAGATCCTTCCTAAATAAGGAGTTATGATTTGAAAGTTCTGGGGAAAGAAAGCAGATAGAAGCCCCAATGAGACGTCTTGTGTACATATCCATCACTTTCATGGTAGGTGTCTGGTATCCTTTCTGAGGCCAAAACCCATAACAATAATTGTCCCCACAGACGGAATGGGCCTACTCTTTGAGACAGATCTGAATGAGAAAACTATAGTGTAAGGTTATAGCTTTCCATATTTTTATACCAGCCTAGATTAGAGGCCACTTTGTAAGTTCTTCCTCTCAATTTGGTCTTAAGGAGAAAATAGAGATACAACGTGCTTTGCACTGGGTTGAGAAGTAGGTGTGATTATCTGTATTTGGAGTAGACAGTTTAGGTAACTTGTTTAAGGCCACTCTCTGCTATGAATGGATCACAGGGTTTGGCTACATATAGACACTGCCACTCCACAGTCCCCATCTGTTAGAACCAAGCTCTATAATCTTCTGTAAATTGGGGGTTTAACCCACTATATTATAATTCTATATCATAATTGTGAAGTCACATCAGTAAATATTGAACCCACATTCTCATTACTTGCCTTAGATACTACGATCATGTCTCAGCAGATTGAATTTATTCTTCCTATCATTACAGACCTATTCCTGGTGCTTCCATATGAAGGAAATTAGCCCTTCCCATAAGAACCACCTTTCCCCCATTTACCACCAAACCTCTTACTTTCTTACCTGTTCTCTCCACGTCTTCATTTCTGACTCATTCTCTGCCTCCCTCTTACTGATTCTTTAAAATAGCACTTGCCAAGCTCACCTTGCTGGTTACTGAAACTAATAGGCAAATCTGTCTTTCTGTGAACCCTTTCTAGATTGAATAACTTTTTTGAAGGATTCTTCTCTTCCTGAGTCTCTGCAAGGAATTCCTTCCTCCAGTTGACCTCACTTCCTGACTTCTCTTTTTAGTCTTCTCTGTATTTTCTATGTCTTCATCCCTCTTGAACTATCTGATATATTACCGGGCAGCATTTTATCAAATTACTGATATTATCCGGACCTAGTCTGAGACCCAGACATGGCTTTTCCCTACCCCAGACCTAAAGGTTCTTCCCTCCTTCATGAAAACACTTGGGTTGTGTCAGAGGGAAGAGGTTGATAATTGAAAGTTACCCTCAAACACAGACTGCAATGGCAAAGAGAAGACCAAGAGGTGAATGACCAGCCCCTCAGTTGGACAACCCAGTCACTAGGCTCTAAGTCCCAAGGCAATCTCCCAGGTCCCTTCCCCACCTGTACCAGCTGGCAAATAAACAGGCCTTCTGCAGGTAGGCTGCTCCAACAACCTCCACAGAACCCTGTAATCTACAATTCCCACTCCACTCCCAAATCCACCCATTTCCCCATGATCTCACTGACACTCTGAGACACAGACTATGATGGCACAGAATAGACCAAGAAGTGAGAGACCAGCCCCTCAGCTGGACAACCTAGTCTCTAGGCCCTAGCCCTGGGGCCAAACCCCAGGCCCCATTCCACACTAGCCTGCCAGCAGGCAGACCTACTTCAGGAGGATGCTCCAACACCCTCCTCATCGGACCCTGTAACATACAAGTCCCACCCTACCCCAAACCCTTCCATCCCTGGAAACCTCAGTGGCTCCCTGAGACATACAGAAACTGCAATGATCCGTCTAAGAGAGAATCCCCGAGACACAGACACTGGTGCAAGGATTGGGCCAAAAGGCAAAGACACTGCCTGCACCAATTGGAGGAAGAGATGGGTAGGCCCCAAAGCAAGAATACATTCAACATTCTAAAGAGTGGCAACACCAGAATCTAGTGATCCTACAAAAAAAGACTTGAACATTCTAACCCAGAGGAAGCAGAAGAAAATGACTTTAAAAATGATTTTATGAAGATGGTAGAGACCCTTACATAAGAAATGAAAAATTCCCTTAAAGAAATGGAAGACAAGACAAACAAAAAATTGGAAGATAAATAAATATCTCAAAGAAAGGCACAACCCCCCCCCCAAAAAAAAGCAATCAAGGTGAAACAAACAGTTCAAACAGTTCATGACTTCAAAAGTGGAATAGAGTCAATAAAGAAAATATGAACTGAGGAAATTCTGGAAATGGAAAATCTGGGTAAACAAACAGGAACTACAGATGCAAGCATAGCCAACAGAATACAAGAGATGAAAGAGAGAATCCCAGGAGTTGAAGATACAATAGAGGAAATATATTCATCAGTTAAAGAAAATGTTAAATTCAGCAAATTCTTAACACAAAACATCCAGAAAATCTAGGACACTATGAAAAGACCAAACCTAATCTGTTCAACAAAATCATAGAAGAAAACTTTCCCAGCCTGAGGAAGGATATAACTATGAAGGTTACAGAACACCAAATAGACTGGATCAAAAAAATAAAGTCCCCATGTCATACAATAATCAAAACACTAAACATACAGAACAAAGAAAGAATATTAAGAGTTGCAAAGGAAAAAGTCCAAGTAACATATAAAGGCAGACCTAGCAGAATTATACCAGATTTCTCAATGAAAATTCTGAAAGCCAGAAGGTCTTGGACAGACGTGCTGCAGACACTAAGAGTCCACAGATGCAAGCCCAGCCTACTATACCCAGCTAAGTTTTCAAAAACCATAGACAGAGAAAAAAAGATATTCCATGACAAAGCCAGATTCAAACAATACCTATCCACAAATTCAGCTTTCCAGAAAATACTAGAAGAAATCTCCAGTCCAAGTAATTTAATTGTACTCACGAAAACACAGGCAATAGATAACCTCACTCCAGCAAACCTCAAATAAGGGAAACACAAAAACACTATCACTGAAAAATAACAGAAATTAATAATTACTGATCATTGATATATCCTAATACCAATGGATTCAATTCACCTATAAGAAGATGCAAGCTAACAGAATGGATACAAAAATAAGATCCACCCTTCTGCTGAATACAAGAAACACACCTCAATCTCAAAGACAGATATTACTTCAGAGAACAGGGATGGGAAAAGATTTTCCAATCAAGTGGACCCAAGAAACAAGCTGGTGTAGCTATCCTAATATCTAAAAAAAATCTAAAATCAGTCAAAACAGATGGGGAAGGACACTTCATATTCATCACAGGAAAAATAGATCAAGATGAAGTCTCAATTCTGAACATCTATGGCCCAAATACAAGAGCACCCATATATGTCAAAGAAACATTACTGAAGCATAAATAGCACATCAAACCCCACACACTAATAGTAGACAACGTCAATATCCCATTCTCCTCAATGGACAGGTCAACCAGACAGAAACTTAACAGAAATAAAAAAACTAACAGATGCCATGACTCAAATGGACTTAACAGACATCTACAGAATATTTCACCCAAACACAAAAGAATATACCTTCTCAGCACTTCATGGAACCTCCTCTAAAATTGACAACATACTCGGTAACAAAACAAACCTCAACAGAAGCTATTTCGGGGCTTAAATTCCTCCATCTCTGCTGGGGTGGGCACCGTGGGCCGGGTCAGGCGGTGAGTGCAAAGGGACGGGAGTCCCTTTGTTCTGATAGCCGGCCTGCAGCAAGCTAAGACTGCAGGCAGGGAGACCTCTGACCAGCGAGGGGCTCTGATCCTGTGGAGGGGTAAGTGTGTTGACCGCCACACAAGTCCGGTTAGGGAACACACAATATTCCCGCCATCCTTATCTCCCTGGCTACTCCAAAGGGGCAGCTTCCCCCAGCTAATCCCTCTCTCCTGCTACGCCATCCCAGCTTTCTGCCTGGAACCTCTACCCTTCCCTCTCCCTTTTTAGGGGCTTAAATTCCTCCATCTCAGCTGGGGTGGGCACCGTGGGTCGGGACAGGTGGTGAATGCAAAGGGAAGGAAGTCCCTTTGTTCTAATAGCCTGCCTGCAGCAAGCTAAGGCTGCAGGCAAAGTGATTCCTGGATAGCAAGGGGCACTAATCCAGTAGAAGAAGACCCAGCGGAGGGAAGAGCCATTGGAGAGCATCTGAAGGAAGAGATGGGCAGGCGTCAAGGCAAGAATTCCTCCAACAATCTGAAAAACAACATGAAAACACCAGATCCCAGCGATCTTACGACAGAAGGACTTGAACGCCCTATTCCGGAAGAAATGGAAAACAGTGTCATTATGAAAGCAATAGAGTCTCTTAAACAGGGTATGAATAACTCACTTAAAGAAATAGAAGAGAAATATAACAAAAAGATGGAAGAAATGAGTAAAGAAATGGAAGACAAATATAACAAAAAGTTTGAAGAAATGAGTAAATTCGTAAATGATACCCTGGGAAACCAAGAAAAAACAATCAAACAGGTAATGGAATCAGTTCAAGAATTGAAAACTGAAATGGAGGCAGTGAAGAAAACACAAATCGAGGGCCGGCTGGATATGGAAAATCTAGGTAAATGAACGGAGACTACAGAATCAAGCATAACCAATAGAATACAAGAGATAGAAGAACGAATCCCAGATTATGAAGACACCATAGAGAAAATAAACGCCCTGACCAAAGAAAACAGCAAATCCAACAAATTCTCATCACAAAACATTCAGGAAATATGGGACATAATAAAAAAAACAAAATCTAAGAATAATAGGAGTAGAAGAAGGAGAAGAATTGCTGATCAAAGGTCCAGAAAATATATTCAACAAAATTATAGAAGAAAACTTTCCCATCCTAAAGAGTGATATTCCTATGAAGGTGCAAGAAGCATACAGAACACCAAATAGACTGGATCAGAAAAAAAATCCCCTCGCCATATAATAATCAAAACACAAAGCATTCAGATTAAAGAAAGGATATTAAGAGCTGCAAAGGAAAAAGGTCAACTAACCTATAAAGGTAAACCTATCAGACTTACACCAGACTTCTCTATAGAAACCATGAAAGCCAGAGGGTCCTGGATAGAGGTACTGCAGAAACTAAGGGACCATGGATGCAAGCCCAGACTACTATACCCAGCCAAGCTTTCGTTCACTATCAACGGAGAAAACAAAATTTTCCAGGATAAAAACAAATTTAAACAATACGTAACTACTAATCCAGCCTTACAGAGAATATTAGAAGGAAAATTACATCCCAAGGAATCCAACATTGCCAACACTGACCACAATAATTCAGACATCTAGCGACCCTTCACTAGCACAACTCAAAGAAGGAAAACACATACACTCTATTACTCCCCCCCCAAAAAAATGACTGGAGTCAACAACCAATGGTCATTAATATCTCTTAATATCAGTGGACTCAATTCACCTATAAAGAGGCACAGACTTAGAGATTGGATACGAAAACAGGATCCAACATTCTGCTGTTTACAAGAAACACACCTCAACCACAAAGACAGACACCTACTCAGAGTAAAGGGTTGGGAAAAGGTTTTCCAAGCAAATGGACCTAAGAAACAAGCGGGTGTGGCCATGCTAATATCTAACAAAATTGACTTCAAACTAAAATCAATCAGAAGAGATGGAGATGGACATTTCATACTCATAACAGGAACAACTCATCAGGAAGAAGTCTCAATCCTGAATATCTATGCCCCTAATATAAAGGCACCTACATATGTAAAAGAAACTCTACTAGAACTCAAGGCAGTCATCAAATCACACACGCTAATAGTAGGAGACTTCAACACTCCTCTCTCACCAATGGACAGGTCAATCAGACAGAAACCTAACAGAGAATTAAGAGATTTATTGGAGGTATTGAATCAAATGGACTTAACAGACATCTATAGAACACTCCACCCAAATAGGAAAGAATATACCTTCTTCTCTGCAGTTCATGGAACCTTCTCGAAGATTGACCACATACTCGGTAACAAAGCAAACTTCCACAGATACAAAAAAATATTAGTAACCACCTGTGTCTTGTCAGATCACCATGGATTAAAATTAGAATTCAACAACAATGCTACCCCCAGGAAGTCAACAAACTCATGGAAGTTGAACAGTCAACTACTAAATCACCCCTGGGTCAAGGATGAAATTAAGAAAGAAATTAAAGTCTTCCTTGAATTTAATGAAAACAAAGACACAACATACTCAAACCTATGGGACACTATGAAAGCAGTGCTAAGAGGAAAGTTCATAGCAATAGGTGCCCAAATAAAGAAAACGGAGAAAGCACACATTGGAGACCTAACAGCACACTTGAAAGCTCTAGAAAAAAAGAAGCTGATTCACCCAGGAGGAGTAGAAGACTGGAAATAATCAAACTGAGGGCTGAAATCAACAAAATAGAAACACAGAAAACAATCCAAAGAATCAATGAATCAAAAAGCTGGGTCTTGGAGAAAATCAACAAGATTGACAAACCCCTATTCAAACTAATCAAACGGCAGAGAGAGCACATGCAAATTAATAGGATCAGAAATGAAAAGGGGGATATAACCACAGACACAGAGGAAATTCAGAGAATCATTAGATCTTACTACAAAAGTTTATATGCCACAAAGTTGGAAAATGTAAAAGAAATGGACATTTTTTTTAGATAAGTACCATATTCCAAAGTTGAACCAAGAACAGGTGAACAATTTAAATAGACCAGTTAGTCGTGAAGAATTAGAAGCTGTTATCAGAAATCTCCCTGCCAAAAAAAGCCCAGGACCAGATGGTTTCAATGCAGAATTCTACCAGAACTTCCAGGAAGAGCTAATACCTATACTCCTTAATGTATTCCACAATATAGAAAAAGAAGACTCATTGCCAAACTCCTTTTATGAAGCTACAGTTACCTTAATACCAAAACCACACAAAGACACAACCAAGAAAGAGAATTACAGGCCAATCTCACTCATGAACATCAACGCGAAAATTCTCAATAAAATCCTGGCAAACCGAATCCAGGAACACATTAGAAAAATCATCCATTATGATCAAGTAGGCTTCATCCCAGAGATGCAGGGCTGGTTCAACATACGCAGATCTATCAATGTAATCCATCATATAAATAAACTGAAAGAAAAAAACCATATGATCATTTCATTGGATGCTGAAAAAACATTTGACAAAATTCAACACCCATTTATGATAAAGGTGTTGGAAAGACTGGGGATACAAGGATCATACCTAAATATAATAAAAGCAATATACAGCAAGCCGACAGCTAACATCAAATTGAATGGAGAGAAACTCAAAGCCTTTCCGCTAAAATCAGGAACACGACAAGGCTGTCCACTCTCTCCATACCTCTTCAATATAGTGCTTGAAGTTCTAGCAAAAGCAATAAGACAACATAAGGAGATCAAGGGGATTCGAATTGGAAAGGATGAAGTTAAACTTTCGTTATTTGCTGACGATATGATAGTGTACATAAGAACCCCAAAAACTCTACCAAAGAACTCCTACAGCTGATAAACACCTTTAGTAACGTGGCAGGATACAAGATCAACTCCAAAAAATCAGTGGCCCTCCTATACACAAAGGATAAAGAAGCAGAGAGGGAAATCAGAGAAACATCACCTTTCACGATAGCCACAAATAGCATAAAATATCTTGGGGTTACTCTAACCAAGGAAGTGAAAGACCTATTTGACAAGAACTTTAAGTCTTTGAAGAAAGAAATTGAGGAGGATACCAGAAAATGGAAAGATCTCCCTTGTTCTTGGATTGGGAGGATCAACATAGTAAAAATGGCAATTCTACCAAAAGCAATCTATAGATTCAATGCAATCCCCATCAAAATCCCATCAAACTTCTTCACAGACCTTGAGAGAACAATAATCAAGTTTATATGGCAAAACAAAAAACCCAGGATAGCCAAAACAATCTTATACAATAAAGGAACTTCAGGAGGCATTACCATCCCTGACTTCAAACTCTATTACAGAGCTACAGTATTGAAAACAGCTTGGTATTGGCATAAGAACAGAGAAGTCGACCTATGGAATCGAATAGAAGACCCGGATATTAACCCACAAACCTATGAGCACCTAATTTTTGACAAGGGAGCTAAAGGTATACAATGGAAGAAGGAAAGCATCTTTAACAAATGGTGCTGGCATAACTAGATGTCAACTTGTAGAAGGATGAAAGTAGATCCATACCTATCACCATGCACAAAACTCAGGTCCAAATGGATTAAAGACATCAACATTAATCCGTCCACTTTGAACCTGATAGAAGAGAAAGTGGGAAGTAGTCTACAAGGTATAGGCACAGGAGACCTCTTCCTAAGTAGGACCCCAGCAGCACAGACAATAAGAGAAACAATGAATAAATGGGATCTACTGAAACTGAGAAGCTTCTGTAAAGCAAAGGACACTGTCAGTAAGACAAAAAGGCTGCCTTCTGACTGGGAGAAGATCTTCACCAACCCCTCATCAGACAAAGATCTGAGCTCCAAAATATACAAAGAACTCAAGAAACTAGGCACTAAAACTCTAATCAACCCAATTAAAAAATGGGGTACTGAACTGAACAGAGAATTCACAACAGATGAACTTCGAATGGCCAGAAGACACTTAAGGTCATGCTCAACCTCCTTAGCAATCAGGGAAATGCAAATCAAAACCACTTTGAGATACCATCTTACACCTGTCAGAATAGCTAAACTCAAAAACACCGATGATAGCCTATGCTGGAGAGGATGTGGGGAGAGGGGATCACTCATCCATTGTTGGTGGGAATGCAAACTTGTGCAGCCACTGTGGAAATCAGTGTGACGGTTTCTCAGGAAACTGGGAGTCAACCTCCCTCAGGACCCAGCAATTCCACTCTTGGTAATATACCCTAGAGATTCCCTAACATACTGCAAAAGCATTTGTTCAACTATGTTCATAGCAGCACTATTTGTAATAGCCAGAACCTGGAAACAGCCTAGGTGCTCCTCAATAGAAGAATGGTTAAAAAACGTGTGGAACATATACACATTAGAGTTTTACTCAGCGGTAAAAAATAATGACATCTTGAATTTTGCATGCAAATGGATGGACATAGAAAACGCTTTACTGAGTGAGGTAGGCCAGACCCAAAAAGAGGAACACGGTATGTATTCACTCATAAGTGGATTCTAACCATAATTAAAGGTCGTTGAGCCTATTATTCGTGATCCTAGAGAAGCTAAATAAGAAGACGAACCTGATGAAGATTATTTAGCTATCCGCCAGGAGGTAGGAAATAGTCAAGAGTCCCAGGTAACCTTGGGTGCATGGGGGTGGGTGGGAGGGTTGTTGGAAGGGGAGAGGGTTAGAGAGAAGGGAGTAGGGGAGGAATGGAGAAAGCTCGGTTGACTGGGATGGGGGGAAGGGAGGAAGGATGAATATGGGAGCAGGGAAGAATATATTTCAACTAAGGGAGTCATTTTAGGGTTTACAGGAAACTTGATTATATATGGGATCCCAGGTCCAAGGAGAGATCCCCAGATTGTTCTCTGGACAGAGGAGAGGGTGCCTGAACCGGCCTTGGCCCATAACCATACTGATGAATATTTTGCTTATCACCATAGATCCTTCATCTGGCGGTGGAGGGCGATACAGATGGAGACCCACATTGGAGCACCGGACTGAGTCCCCCAAGGTCCAAATGAGGAGCAGAAGGACGAAGAAAATGACAAAGGACTGCGAGGGATGCTATCACCCACTGATACAAGGGGTCGGATCTAATGAGAGTTTACCAAGGGCAGTTGGACTGCGACTGAACGAGCACATGATCCAACCAGATTCTCTGAATGTGGCCGGATTCTCTGAACGTGGCTGGCCCGGAGTCTTTCTGAGAAGCCATTGACAATGACACTGGGACTAGTTTCCTCTGCATATACTGGATTTTTGGGATCCAGTCTGTTTGGATACTCACCTTCCTGGACCTGGAGGGAGGGGGGAGGAACTTGAACTTCCCACAGGGCAGGAAACCCTGACTGCCCTTAGGGACAAAGAGGGAGGAGGAGGGGGGGAGTGGGAGGGTGTTGGGAAGAGGGGCGTAAATGGAAACTTTTATAATTTAATAAAATTACTTTAAAAAAAACTCAACAGAAACAAAGAAATTATAATAACCCCTGTATCTTATTGAATCATCATGGTTTAAAGTTAGAATCCAACTATAACAACAACACTAATTGCAGAAAGTCTACAAATGCATGGAAACTAAACAATGCTCAATCAACTAGTCAAAAGGTAGAGAGAGAATATCCAAATTAACAAAATTAGAAATAAAAAGGGAGATATAACAACAGAAACAGCGGAAATCCAGAGAATCATTAGATTATACTTTGAAACCTATACTCCACAAATTTGAAAAACCTAAAAGAAAAGGGCAATTTTCTGGATAGGTACCACATATCAAAATTAAATCAAGACCAGATGAACAATTTAAATGGACCTATAACCACTAAGGAAATAGAAGCAGTCATCAAAAGGAAAGTCCAGGGCCAGATGGTTTCAGTGCAGAATTCTACAAGAATATCAAAGAAGAGATAATACCTATACTTCTCAAAAAGTTCTACATAATAGAAGCAGAAGCAACATTGCCAAACTCTTTTTAGGAGGCTATAGTTACCCTGATACCAAAACTACACAAAGACTCAATTAAGAAAGCAAATTACATACCAATCTCCCTCGTGAACATTGATGCAAAAATGCTCGATAAAATACTGGCAAACTGAATCCAAGAACACACAAAAAAATCATCCACCATGATCAGGAGGCTTCATATCAGAGATGTAGGGACGGTTCAACATACAAGAATCTGTCAATGCAATCCACCATATAAGTGAACTGAAAGAAAAAAACTGCATGATCATCTCATTAGATGCTGAAAAAGCTTTTGACAAAATCCAACATCCCTTCATGATAAAGATCTTGGAGAGATAGATCAGGGATACAAGGAACACATCTAAGCATAATAAAATCAATATACAGCTAGCTGACAGTCAAAATAAAATTAAATGAAGAGAAACTCAAAGTGATTCCACTAAAATCAAGAGCAAGACAAGGCTGTTCACTCTCTCCATATCTATTCAATATAGTACTGGAAATTCTAGCTAGAGCAATAAGACACCAAAGGAGATCATGGGGATACAAACTGGAAATAAAAAAATCAAACTTTTGCTTTTTGCAGATGATATGATAGTATAGATAAGTGACTCCAAAAATTATACCAGGGAACTCCTATAGCTGATAAACAACTTCAGTAATGTTGCAAGATATAAGATTAACTCAAAAAAGATATAAGATTAACTCAGTAGCCCTCTTATATACAAATGATAAAAGCACCAAGAAAGAAATCAGAGAAACACCATCCTTTATAATAGCCACAAATAACATAAAATATCTTAGGGTAACACTAACCAAAGAAGTGAAAAATGTATATGACAAGAACTTTAAGTGTTTGAAGATAAAAATTGAAGATATCTGAAAACAGAAAGATCTCCCATGCTCTTGGATAGGTAGGATCAACATAATAAAAATGGCAATCTTACCAAAAGCAATCAACAGATTCAGTGCAATCCCCAACAAAATCCTAGTACAATTCTTCAAGACTTCAAAAGAACAATACTCCTTCATATGGAAAACAAAAAGGCCAGGAGAACCAAAACAATCCTATAAAATAAAAGAACTTTCGGAGGCATAACCATCCCTGACATCAAGCTCAATTATAGATCTACAGTAATGAAAACAGCTTAGTATTGGCATAAAAACAGGTGGATCAATGGAATTGAACTGAAGACCTGGATACTAATCCACACACCTATGAACACCTAAGTTTTGACAAAGAAGCTAAAATTATACAATGGAAAAAAGGAAGCAACGTCAAAAAATGGTGCTGGCATAACTGGATGTCAACATGTAGAAGAAGGGAAATAGATCCATATTTATTGCCAATGCACAAAACTCAAGTTCAAATGGATCAAAGACCTCAACATAAATTCAGTCACACTGAGCCTCATAGAAAAGAAAGTGGGAAATAGCATTGAATGAATGGGAACAGGAGACACTTCCTAAATATAACACCAGTAGCACAGACATTGAGAGTAACAATAAATAAATGGGACCTCCTAAAACTGAGAAGCTTCTGTAAGGCAAAGTATAGTGGCATATTATTTGTATTTTGATAGATAAATCTTACCTGAAGATCAGAGGCAAAGCTAAAGTCACTAGTGGTCAGGCAATATTGACACATACCTTTAATCCCAGGATTTGGGAGACAGAGTCAGATGAATCTCTGTGAGTTCAAGGCCACTCTGGGCTACACAGATCAATGCAGAAATAAATACAGGTGGTGGTGGCCTACACCTTTAATCCATTACTAAGAAGTCACATGTCCTTAATCACAGCACTAGAGGGAATATAAAATGAGAGGAGATAGAGGCTGTCTCTTTAATCTGTCTCCTTAATCTGTGGTTGACAGCCTTCTCTAGTGGTTTGGATGCTTTGCTTTTCTGATTTTCAGGTTGAACCACAATTTCTGTCTCTGGGTTCTTATTATTCATGTTATAGCAGAGGACACAGTCAATAAGACAAAACTTCAGCCAGCTGAATGGGAAAAGATCTTTACCAACACCACATCGGTCAGAGATTTGATTTCAAATATATATAAAGAACTCAAGAAACTAGACATCAAATATGAAATAATCAAATTAAAAAATGGAGTACAGATCTAAACAGAGAATTTTCAACAGAAGAATCTCGAATGACCAAAAGACACTTAAGGAATTTCTTAACATCCTTAGCCCTCAGGGAAATGCAAATCAAAATGACCTGAGATACCATCTTACACCAGTTAAAATGACTAAGATAAAAAAACACCAAGAATAGCTTATGCGAGAGAGGATGTGGAACACTCCTTCATTGTTGATGGGAGCATAAGCTTGTACAATCACTTTGGAAATCAATGTGGGATTTTTTTTTCCAGAAAATTAGTAATCAATCTATCTCAAGATCCAGCAATACACCGTTGGGCATATGCCCAAAGGATGCTCAACCATACCAGAAGGATATTTGCTCAACTATGTTCATAGCAGTATTATTTGTAATAGTGAGAACCTGGAAACAACCTAAACACCCTCAACCAAGAATGGATAAAGAAAATGTACATTTACAGAATGGAGTATTACTCAGTGGTAAAAAACAATTATATCTTGAGATATAAAGACAAATGGATGAAATTAGAAAAAAATCCTGAGTGAGGTAAACCAGACCCAGAAAGACGACTACTTTATGTTCTCACTCATAAGTGGATATTAGACATAAAAGATAACCAACCTATAGTCCACAACCCCGATAAAACTAGGTAACAAGGAGAACCCTAAGAGAGACATACATGGATCACTCTGGGAAGAGGAAATAGAGAAAATTTATTGAGAAAATTGGGAGCAGGGGTGGGAGAGGACAGAAGAGGAGGGAGAAGGGAAGGGATCAGGAGAACATGAGGGAACAGGATGGCCAAGATGGGGCAAGGATAGAGAGGGAGAACAAGGAAAGAGATATTTTGATTGAGAGAGTCATTATTGGGCGAGCAAGAAACCTGGCACTAGGGAAATTCCTTGGAATCCACAAGGATGACCCCAGCTAAACCCTAAGCAATAATAGAGAGGATACCTCTATCCTTGGCCTTCCTCTGTAATCAGATTGATGACTACCTTAATTGTCATCATAGAATCTTCATCCAGCACCTGATGGAAGCAGATGCAGAGATCCACAGCTAAGCACTGGGCTGAGCTCACATAGTTCAGTCAAAGAGAGGGAGGAGTGATAATATGAGCAAAGGGATTAAGACCATGATGGGGATACCCAGAGAAACACCTGACCTGAGCTAGTAAGCTCACTGACTCTGGACTGACAGTGGGGGAACCTGCATAGGACCAAACTAGGTCCTCTGAATGAGGGTGACAGTTGTGTGACTGGGGCAGTCTGTGGGGCCACTGGCAGTGGGACCAGAATGTATCCCTAGTACCTGAACTGGCTTTTTCAAGCCCATTCTCTTTGGAGAGATACCATGCTCAGTCTAGATATGGGGGGAAGGTCTTCGTCCTGCCTCAAAATGATGTGCCAGACTTTGTTGACTCCTCATGGGAAGCCTTACCCTCTCTGAAGAGTGGACAGGGTGTAGGGTGTGAGGAAGGTGGGGGGAACAGGAGGAGGGGAAGGAGTGGAAACTGAGATTGGTATGTAAAATGAGAAAAGATTATTTTAAAATGAAAATGAATTTTAAAAAGGAAAGCTACCCTCCTCTCCTGAGACATCACTAGTTCATCTGTCTCCTCTGCTTGAACTCCTACCTACTCACTGAGGCTATTGTCATTTCTTGCCAAGTCTTCCTACTATTCCACTCAGCTCCATATTCACTGTTACCTTCCTAAACATAGTGGAGTCCTCTCATTGATTTATTTATTTAGGCTTTTGATCATTTATTATGAGAAATCTGTGCTCAGAGCTTTAATAAAAGGGCCACTATAATAGTGCATATGTTTCTCAAACTGTGATGAGATTATGTCTCGAGAAAGTTGATTTAAGTTGAAAAATGTCATGTGTGGGAAATGCAAGGAAGACACATAACCTATTGAGCATTGTGCCTTAACAATACAGTGCCCTGTAGAGAAAGAGGAGTTTGATTAGTTGATGGCATGTCTGGCTGAGAGTTGTTACTCACTGATGGTATCCAGAAGAGAAGGAGGAAAAAAAGGAGAGAGAGAGAGAGAGAGAGAGAGAGAGAGAGAGAGAGAGAGAGAGAGAGAATGCACATGAGAGATCATATCTAAGAGGCGTGGGTTGAGATCAACAACTGTATGGTTGAAATCCCATGCAAAAGACTGTGTTCCTTCACTCTCACTTCAATCTTATATTTCCCATTCTCTTATTTCTGCTTTTTCAGACAGCCCAGCTTCTTTCATTCTATTGTGTCATGCTTTCTTAGTTTCGTGCCTTCAATGGGTTTTCTGTGTGAAGCCCCTCCCCCATGCGGTTCAGCTGATTTCTAGGTAACTATGACTACCTTAAATGTCACTTCTTCTTGAAGGTCTTCGCAGATAATGACTTTTGTTTCTGAGTTCCACCATAGTTCATATACTCTCACGAAAAAGGCAGCGAGGGAGTGCTTACATGTCTCCTTCTCCTAGTAGAATATAAGCCAGAGGAGAGCATTGATTGTATTATGGCTACCACCAGCCCTTATCACACTGTCCAGCAAGAATAACAGCGTTGAATATTCTTTAATGAATAAACAATTTTAAAGAATGAGATGTGGAGAGAGGGTGGAGTACCACAGCTAGAAGATCAAAATAAGTCAGTAAGGGAGGATGGCTACCTCTGCTCTTCTAGATGAAGATGTTTCAGGAGACCAACATAGACAAATGGCTGTTGAAAGAGAAGATTGCCTTCTGGGCTGCATTTCTGGAAAATATCTGATGTATCCAACCAAGAATCATGTGTATTTTAAGAGTGAAAGAAAATAAGAGAAAAGAAAATCTGTACTAGAGCCCTTTTCTCTATCCTTGTGTAAGATATTTGCTGAACTCAAGCCAGATGTTTCTGTGTCTCCACTGGGACACGCACAGCCTGCATGGCTGACACAAAGCAGTGTGATGTTACTCAATGCCTTCCACACTCCCACAAGACCACAGGCTTCAGCATATGCTCTTAAATGACCCCTTGCCCTGCTCTGACTGCTGAGTGGTGAGGCATGTTTTGAAGCCACATGTTACTTCAATATGACGTAGAAGGCAGAGAAGCTGGGTTAAAAACAGAGTGGCTCATTATGAGCAAGGGACATCAAAAGAAAGCCTGTGTAGCAGCTGGCTGGTTGGGATGAGGCCACAGGCATCTGTGGGACACTTGTAAGCTAGGGAATTCTCCTGCTCTAGGATGAATATAGAAGTCCTGGGTGATAGGCTAGGGGCTATCTTCTTTCCTGGGAAGTTCATGATCCATCATTTATAATGGAGAACAGTTACTATACAATTAACTGCTGAGAAAGTGTCACAAGACACTGAGATCTGTGCTAGGCCTTGATTTCTCTTCTAGGAGAGAAAATGTGAGAGCAAGCTGAGTAAGAATCTCATCAGAGTGTGGAAAAAGGCATTGGAGGCAATATAGGTGAAGTATACTCAGAGAATAAAGAGGGACCAGCATGGGCAAAAAGGGTGGCTGCAGTCATGGACACCTGGACTAAGATGAGACAGGACAAGCATGCCCACAGTGTTCCACAGGTAAGATCAATGGCTCATTTGCCCAGCTTCAAAAGGCTGCAAACAGCTATTTTTTATGTTGGAAAAGAAATCCAATAATTTGTATCACTTGCTGCTATGAGTCTGAAAAAAAAGCTTTCTTGAAGACTATAACAAATGGCTGCAGAAGTCCTGCATTCATGCTGCAATATTATAATGCACTGCCTGTGAGTCAGATCATATCGATTTCCTTGGAACTCTCAGCCGTCTTCAGAATTCCTCAGTCTTTGGTTGCTTTACTAGTTCTCATTTTATTGAGTTTGGATTTACAGGGAATCAGCTATACAGTAGACTGTGGGTGTGTGTAGTGTTGGAGGAACCACTGTGTCCCTTCGGAAGCTCAGAGGGAGGGGTGGGAGAGTAGGAATGAATACAGAACATCACCGTCAATGTCAACGGAAGCATGGAGAGGGCCCTAAACATTAGAGGTGGACGTGGAGCAAGTGCGACTCACACAGTTGCTGGTGAAAAGAAGCGCAAGGGGGGAAAGTCGCTTTGTAAAATAACTTGTCTGTTTTTACAAAGTACCAGTCATAGATATTTCCCAAGATAAAACACATGCCCATAAACAAACTGCTTGTACCAGCATATACATAGCTTTGTGAATTTTTGTTTCAAAAACTGAAGAAGAGGTTAAACATAAATCTAATGGCATAATGAATGAACAAGTTGTAGTTTGTGGATATTACACAATCGTGTTCATCAATCGAAAATAATAAACTTCCAATAAATGCAACACCATAAGCGACTATTGTAAGGGGGCAATACTAAAGAAATACAATCCCACAGCATGTGCATGATCTCCTTGATTACCAAATTCAAATTCAGGCCAAAGAAATCCCAGCACCACCATTCAGAACAGCAGTGTCTCTGGGAGAAGTTGGGGTTAACTGGAATGGAGTGAGGATGATGCTTGGGGTGTTAGAAACTGATCTTTATCTGGATGTTGTTTGTACAGGCTACATGGTTTTCAAATATTTTCAAACTTGTCACTTTATTATGTGACAATTATATCTAAATAAAGTAAGATGAAAAGGAGAGTTACAGAAAAGGACAACGAAATAGCACAGCTCTACAGAAGTACTTCCTTGACTTCAAGGAGAAGAATCCTCATTCTAGGGGAATAATCCAGAAGGATGAAGCAGAAAGAGGAAAGTGAGAATCATGGAAAGCATATTGTGGGGGATAAGACCACGAAGGTGGGGTGTATGTGTCATAACAGGTGGTTTGTCATAGGTGTCAAATGCATCGATTACATATTCCATAGGATTTTCCAAGAAATAGAAGGGAAATTGATAGATAATTTAAGGGCATTGAAAAGGACCTCTGTATTGAGCCTTTTCTATGGAAAAAGTTTGTTACATTCACTGTATGGAGTAAAACATCAATTTAAGGTGAAAAACTAGATTATGAGTTCAGATTATATGTAGTGTATATATTGTGTTTCTATTGGGAGGGATGATGTCTCATAATGACAATTAAAGTAGGTAGGCTAGAAACATATTTATACCTAGTATATAAAAAGGTAGGACTAGCTGGGTGGTGGTGGCACACACTTTAAATCCCAACACTTGGGAGGCAGAGGCAGAAGCAGAGGCAGAGGCAGGTGGATCTCTGTAACTTCAAGGCCAGCCTGGTCTACAAGAGATAGTTCCAGGACAGGTTCCAAAGCTACAGAGATATTCTGTCTCAAAAAAATAAAAAAAGCAAGGCCTAAATAATTAAAGAGGAAAAGAAAAAGAAAAGAAAGAATCTTGATTGTTAGTAGCAGAAGCTGATATTTGTGACTGATATTTGAAGAGACAGGTATGTTTGCCTTGATTAGAACACTGCACCATTATTTTACATAAACAAAAACATCATAAAACAGGCAATTAACACATACAATTTGTATGTATCTAGATTTTTAAAATCTTTTTAAAATAGAAAATAAAAACATTTGTTTGTAATATAGGCTGAGTCATGGAGAAAGTGTTAGGAAGAGAGGAGGCCTTTCAGGATGCCAGGTTCTTGTTTTCTCACTAGAGGAAGGAGAGGAAACCTGCTGCCTCCTTGTCAAGAAAGAAGATAGAGGATCGAGCAAATCTGGAGAAGAAAATAATGAGAACCAAAATGGACATCTCCGTGTCTTAAAGCAGTGGAAGGAATCAGTGACAGTGACAAGGAGAAAGGCTGGGGTTTGAGGAGCACAGAGAGGAAATTCAGAACATATTTAGAGAGTCTGGAGTGGTTTAGCCTGAGATACATGTGAATTGAGATTTCATAGCACAGATGAAAGTGGAGAAGCCACAAAGACTGGAAATGGAAAGACAGGAGGCATGAAAGCATGCAGTGGCTACTGAGAGCACATTGGAGTGCATCATGGTCAGAATTTGATCAAATACAGTGGAGGGACAATACAATGTTCATTGTCCCTCCACTGTATGTCACTGTATGACAATGGAATGACTGTGGAGGGTCCCAGAAGGTAAGAAGAAAAGCAAGCTGGGGGCGGGGGCTTAAGAAAGTTGGTAAGTGCAAGATAATGTTGATAAGCAAAGGTATTTCTGGGTCAAGGTGCCTGAGGAGATAGCTCTGGAAGATGACAAGCTACAAATTCTAATGGTGGCTGGGTGAAGAGCAAAGACACAGCATGGGAGGTTGGGGTCATGAAGGAGAGAGAGACTGAGAAAATGAACAAGGTCCTTAAGGAAATAGGGCAGAACTTCTTCACTTAGCACATCTTTCTGCTATGGTACTGGCTATATTTAATTCTGCTGTGGTTTGGATATGAATTGTCCCCCCACAGACTCACACTGCAGCCTTGAACCCCTAGTTGGTGGCACTAATTTGGGAGGTGCTAAAAACAGTAGAATGGGGGCTTTGTTGGAGGAAGAAGTTAACTGGAGGAATGGTCCCCTCCTGCATTTATCGGTTTCTCCAGATGCCATGAGGTGAACAATTGCTCTGTTACACATTCACTACTGTGCTGTCTAACCTACTGCAGACTCAGAAATAATGGAGTCAAGGGACCACCAGATAAAACTTTTGAAAACATGAGGTCAAGATAAGCCTTTTCACCCTTTAAATTGTTTTTCAGGTGTCTGTTACAGTGATAAAAATGTTTAACCTAAATCTCTCTTTTCAATGTCTTTGTCAGTTATGTGTATACACGTGTACTGTTTGTGTGTGAGTCTGTGCCATGTGAGTGCAGCTGGAGGCCAGAAGAGGGCGATATATCTTTCAGAGCTGCCATACAGGTCATTGTGACCCTCTTGATGTGGTTGTTGAGAACCAAGGTCAGGTCTTCTGCAAGAACAGCTGATGCTCTTAACTGCTGAACTAATTCTCAGGCCCCACAGCACCCTTTTATTCCACTGAACTGAATTCTGTTTGGGACGGGAAGCAAAACTGTTGTCTGACTTCCTAGAGTAATAAAATAGTTTGCATCCATACTTTACAAATGGGCAGAACTTGGTGGTGTGTGGGGCACACAGGTAATTACTGAAATCACACTTCAGAAAGGATGCCGAAAATCAGATGTTTTGATGCGTAAAAACAGCATCATGGGAAGAGTGGCTGCTTTCTTCCCATTCATCTCTCCAACTATTTCAATGATTTTTTAAAAATAAAAACAATTCCTTCAAGTCTTCAAAAATTCCAATTCTCATCTGCGGACTCCCAGGCTCCTACATTCAAAATGCCAGTAGGAGCTGTTTGGTGGCATCAGATAGAAGAAGGACAGGAACCCTTTTTCCCACTCCGTGACTCTATCCTTGAATAGTGTTGTCTCTCTGTGCCTCAGCTTCCTCCTGGAGAAAACCTTCAAGTGGCTACATAATCAGGAGTGAATAACTTAATATACGTATGTATGAGTGATACATAAAGAAACCAAACTGACAATGCAAATCCACTTTGACTTGAAACAGCAACATTTCTTTTGGTAAAGTGATCTCAGTTTATGACCACATGGCCCATTTTGAGTCACTGAATATTTTTCCAATGATGTAGGTGGGCCTTCTATGTGTTATCCTCATTGGTTAATAAAGAGACTGCCTTGGCCCTTTGATAGGACAGAAAATTAGGTAGGCGAGGTAAACAGAACACAATGCTGGGAAGAAGGGAAGTGAGGTAGACGCCATGGAGCCAGCCACCAGGTCAGACATGCTGAATCTTTTCCGGTAAGCCACCACCTCGTGGTGCTACACAGATTATTAGAAATGGGTTAATATCAAGATGTGAGAGTTAGCCAGTAACTAACTCTCTAGAGATAATGGGCCAGGCAGTGTTTAAATGAATACAATTTGTGTGTTGTTATTTTTGGGGCTAAGCTAGCCGTGTGGGAGCCGTGCGGGATGAAAAGCAGGCCTGCCCACAGCTCCTCACTACATACCAACTTATTAGGAAATCCTATTAGCTCTACACTCAAGGTAAACCCAAACACGATCGCTTTTACCCTTCCACTGTTACTACTTCGTAGCCCAAGTCCCACTGATCTGTCTAGACCATTGTACTTGCATCCTGTGAGTCTCTGTTTCACTCCGCTCTCAGGTGGCCCTGACCAGGAAGTAGAGTTTAGACAGAAGTAAAGTAGAGCCACATAACTCAAGACCTGTCCCTAGTGACCCACACTTACCAACTAAGTCCTGTACCTCCAGAATTCTACAACATCACAAAACAGTACCACCAGCAAGGGACCCAGTGTTCAAATAAACAACCCTGTGGGGGGCACTTCACATTCTAATGATAATACCAAGGTATTTTTTATCCCTTGGCACACAGTCAGTACCAATGTCATGACTGCCTTGGTGTGTGATTGAGGCCCAAGACCAATTCTTCCAACTCTTTGTAGTCCTTCCATGGGAGAGAAATGGGCAGAACTGAGGAATTAATTGCTTAGGAATTCTCCTCGCTTCTCAGTATGACAAGGACAGAACAGAGGCTTTCTGACAGGGCCTGGGCCTCAGATCTCCCAGTTTTACAAACACATGAACTCACACATGTACATTAAAGATATAAACTTGCCACTGTGCACAGAATTCAAGCTCCCCAGTCTCTGCTGCTATGTCTCCCATGCATTTCTTTCGTGGCCTTCATCAGCATTCAGGGTTGATGCTTCTCATAGGCATGGCCTTGCAGAGGGAAGTTATTATAATTCTAGAAAGCATTCTGTCCTTCTGAGAGTGAGGAAGAGGAGGGGGACAATTCAGCACTCAGCGATGAAGAAGTCGGGGATACAGATTTTAGTGTTGCGGACGACTACATCTTGGAATCCAGGCAGAGTCACCAAAGTAGCTGCGGGAACCCACATGATGTCTGTGGGGTTAAAGTACCATATGAAGGAATTATGAATGGTATTTTCAATACATAGTTTGGAGAGAAATATAAACTCAGCTTTGTGATGTCAAATTACAGCTTTCAAGTAGATTCCTTCTAAATCTTATTTAAAAGCCAGTTTTCACCTATAGTAAGGTACAAAGGAAGCCTCAAGCCCTTTAATGAGCTCCTCTAGCAATAAAGGTCAGGCTGTATCTACCTGTATTATCTGTCCAGTTCCTTAGTTTGTTCTATCTGTTTGTTTGGTTTTAAAGGGCAGGATCACAAACACACAGGCTAGCCTTGAACTCACAGGAACCATACTGCCACAGCCTCCCAAGTTGCTAACATCACAGGCATGTGCTACCACTTCTGGCCTAGTTCCTTAGGTCTCTAGAAAAAGCACCAAACTGTTATGCTTGTAATCTGCCACTGTTTGTGCAAGTACTGTTTATAGTAGCCCAAAGCTGGAAACAGTAGAAATGCCTGTGAACCGAGGAACAGACAACAAAAGTCCACATTATACAACAGGATGCTAATTGACCTTAAAATGAAACCACAGTACCTGCTACTATGTGGCTGAACCATTATATTACTATTAAGAGAGAGGGACAAGTATTCGGTGATTTCATCTTTATAAGCAGGAAGAACATTCAAATTTATAGAGAACAGAAAAATAATGTTTTTTGTGGGGGGCTAGATGAACAAGGAAATAGAAAGTCATGGTTTTTACTGTTTCATGGGTATAGTATTCAGAACGTCAGTATGGGAAAAACAAAGACATGTTTACATGGTGGTGATGGAGAATATGAATATACTTAATGCTCCAACTTTATACTTAAAATGTCTAAAGCAGTAGATTTCACATAATGTGTATCTTGCCACAACTAGAACAACTCCAAAATTTCAGCAGTAAAATGTAGTACTATGGGTTCTATGAGTTCTATAATACTATGATGGGAAAGTCTCTGTCTGCCTGCCTTCTGTGGGTTGCTGTGATGTGTATCCTAACTTACAAGCAATGTTTCTCCAATCAATACACTAAATGTTAGATGTGCATTTTTGCTGATGAAATTAGTGGTGTTATTTAGTCCAGTGAGCCCCTTTAGAAAAAGACTCTCTTTAGTGAGATTAAAGGTATTTATCATACATGAGTTCACAGAAATATATTAGAGACACTCCTGTAACTGCTTTATTGCAACACAGAACCCAGCTGATTCTATAGGCTTCACTTTCAGGAATGGTAACCTTTGCTAAAGTCCTCAAGAATCCTGTGCTCAGCCAGGTACACTGAAGAAGATTTATGATGATCTTCATGAATATCTTGTACAAGATGGTGTTCAGAATTCTCAGAGTATAGACCTAGAGCACATTCAAATTTGCCAAATAATCATAAACGCTGCAAGTTCACTTGTCAATGAACGTTTGCTAAGTGGTTGTTTTATATGTGATGACGTTTGTCTGATGTTTTGCTCATCAACACCTAGTCATAAAGTTGTCAGCGAAGTTGCAATCCTAACCTCCAAACAACCTCAGAGGTGGTCACAATTGAGCTGAGAGTCACGCATTGCCAAATCAGTTAGCTCACTGATTAGGCCGCCAGGGTACAGGACAGGGAAATTCTAGCATCAAAGGACATGAGCAATGAAATCATAAAGTATTGGCTTACGATCATGTTGTGAGTCCTAGGAAGTCACATTGAGATAGTGTAGTTAGCTCTCCTCCTTGACTTCAGAAAAAAATAAAACAAAAACAAGACAAAACAACAAAACCCTCAGAGTTCAGAGGTTCTCCATGATCTTCCCAAATAGACACTGAAGGGAAACTGATATCACAGTTGCTGAGAAGACACTCCCATACTGAGTTGTGTCAGGAATGCAATAGCTGCTTTAACACATGACTGATATTACAAATATCCCTAAGAAAGTACATACTGTACACCTGCTTTCAGAGAGATCAACTCCCATTTATATCCCATGGTCCTTAACGTTCCTAATAAGATGCTGGCTATTTGCAACGTTCTCTTATAGCCATCCTGGCCATAAAAGGTACTTGAGTGATGACTGTAAATGCTGAAGGTTCAGACCTCTGCCAGATGGAGAATTTACTCCCTTCAGGTGAGATGTCTCTGGGGCATGTTCTTCACTGTCTCCTGGATCTTATCAGTTATCCAGTGGACAACAGGACAAACTTACTGGCTAACATACATCTCCTCAGCCCTATTAGTGCTTTCTGGAGTCAGCTTTCAGGGAATTACAAGACATAAACCCTTATTTTAGGAGATGTTTTGGGGGGGCACTGATATGGTATGTCCTTCTGAATATGTGTTGTTTTGGCTGATGAATAAAACTTTTTGACCAATGGCTTAGCAAAGTAAAGCAAGGTGGGAAATCCAAACAGAGATATATAGAGAGAGTAGGCAGAGTCAAAGAGATGCCATGTAGCTGCTGAAGGAGAAAGATGCCAGCCAGAAAAGATGCCTTATCTGGTAAGCCACAGCCTCATGCCAATACCCAGATTAATAAAAATGGGTTAATTCAAGATGTAAGAGCTAGCTAGAAATACACCTAAGCTATTGGCCAAACTGTTCTAATTAATATAGTTTCTGTGTAATTATTTGGGAAAGGGCAGCTGGGAAATTAACAAGCAGCATCTGCCTACAGGGCACACCCAGGGAAACAGTGAGATCTCACATGGTGAATGCATCAGTCAGCAGGTTGCAGAGCTAGAATGTGGCCTGGATTTGGAATCATGTCCTTCTATTCTCCCGTACTCACTTATTTCCTCTGCCTGAGCAATTACAGATGGGACAAAGGGGAAGGACCGAATGGATGATACGGAAGACCCTTAGATAGTTCTAAATGTTATGTTTGATTAACTTCTCAAGTCCTCATGCCTTCAGAATTCATACAACCAGTCTGCATATGTCAATACAGAGAATATTTTAACAGTGTTCAGAAAGTCTGATTAGTCATTGCAGAAGGTTCATTATAGTCCCCACAGTCCATAACCCCTGAATCCATAAATGCTATTTTATCCTTATTTGGCAATGGAAACTAAGGATTTTGGACACAGAATTGTTTTAATGTCAATATCATCACTAGGGTCCTTTTGAGAGTCTGACCATGTAATAATAAAAATGTAACAGAGAATAAAGGGAGGGACCACAGTCACTGGGAAATATTTAATTTTCACTTACAAAAACATTTTAGGTGCAGTTTAAATGGAGTTTTGCCACATGGGGCAATAATGTTCCCTGCAGTAGCCACAGATTATCCAGAAACAATCCCATGGTAGGCAAGAGGAACCTCGCTTTGAGTTGTTGTTCATGTGGGCCCAACAGATTTCTCCAACAATACAGGAAATTGTTACTGTTTTTGGTTGCCTTCCAGAGCCTGACGGTAAGACCTATTATTGAAGATACCACACACTTTGGACAAAGGACTTGAAGGAATTGGGCTGGAACTGACCTGGAGTCTCTTCCCTGAGGACTTGCTGTCATAGTTTCAGGAAGTGGTATGTAAGATCCCAAAGGAGAAAAGCAATCAATAGTCCTACCCAGGTGTACAACCTACAAACTACAAACTATCAGTGTGGCAAGATACGGCCAGCAGTGCGACAGTGGCATCTTTATCTTGGGTACAACCAAGCGCTGTCTAACTGGACTTACGGTCCACTCAGTAGCAAGGAATTCATACCAGGGATAGAAGACATAGAATTACCTATGGCCATGGGGTTGTAGAACTTAGAGGAAAACATACTACTTCAATTTTCCTAAAGCAATATGGTTTCTAACCATACTCTAAACACTTATCACAGTATCCACAGGTAAGTGTAGCCCATAATATACTATAGTGATATTTTATTTATGTTTTAATAAATAAAGCTTGCCCAAAGATCAGAATGGCAAAGCTAAGCTACTAGAAGTCAGGCAGTGGTAGCACATACCTTTAATCCCAGGTTTTGGGAGACAGAGATAGATGGATCTCTGTAAGTTCAAGATCACTCTGGGCAACACAAGATCACTGCTGAAACAAACCCAGGTGGTCGGGGTTCACAACTTTAATCCAATTTTAGGGAGTCCTAAGCCTTTAATCCCAGCGCTAGAGGGAATATAAAACGGAGGAGAGAGAGGCTTAGTCTGCTTAGTCTGTGGTCGCCCAGCCTTGGTAGGGGTAAGACTTCTCCAGTGGCATTGCTGCTTTGCTCTTCTGATTTTCAGGTGGAACCCCAATTTGTCTCTGGGTTTTTATTATTCATGTTACAGTGTACCTTCATCAAACAAGCTTCCGTTTTTTTTTGCATCAGATGGAATCTATTACAGAGGTCCACAACTGACCAAAATATAGAAAACAGGTATCTGTGGGGTGCTCAGCTCCGATTGGTACATCTACAATCCAACCCTCATAAAGTTCAGAGAACACTGCAGAGGAGGGGGGTGGGGTGGGAAGAGTGCAAGATCCGGAGGACGAAGAAGTCTGCTGCTAAATGGGAGAAGTTAGGAGAGAGAAAAGAGTAGAAATGATGTAAACATAGCACTCAAGTATGAAAGTCTAAAAAGAATTAAAAGTTTAAACTAAAAACAAGGCAGTTATAGGCCACATAATATTCAGGCATTAGCGAAGCTCATAGCTTGTGGTGGTTTCATAAGGTGTGATACGGCTGAAAATTCTTCCTGTGAACATTTTAATGTCACAGCAGAATGTGCTAGTCATGTGTCTGTGACAAACTGCTCTGCCAGTTGTATAAAAATAAAGCGTATAACCAAGTACAGGGCATGACTACTGCAATGGCAAGGAAAATAAAGGCAAGGATTTTTGTCCTCCTGAACTGTAAAAGAACAAATTTGTGTTGTTAAAAGCCATTAGGTTTGTGGTGATTAATTACAGTGGTGACAGGAATCTGACACAGTCAGACATCACCAATTACAAGAACACATTATGTCTGTCACCCTTGCAGAGTCTAGACATGGTTCTGGTTGCTCTTTGTGGCCCAACTGGCTTAATTCTTCCAGCAACTTCTTGGAGAAACTATTTTTAATCTCCTCATTGTATAAATGGGGACACTAGGATTAAAAGATAAGAAACTCATAATAATGAGCTAACACCTAAATTTAGGCCTTTGCTACCCCTAAATCATGTTCCTTATTAAAATGCTGAAATACAAGCCCTTGAAACTCACCTGGAAGGGAGGTAAGTGGAGGACACTTATTGCAGTAATGTAGTGAATAAACAGAGACAGAACTCTGTGTAACACCCAACTGAGCACAAGTCTCTGGTTCTCACCTCTTTCACCCCACAGTATATCTTCCCTGTCCTCCATGTTTCTGAAAAATGGAAGGCTAATACAGACAGAACAGCTTTGAAATGAATTTCCTACTGCAGAAAGAAATATACTTCTTACACTTTTTAAAAAAAATTTTAAGTCTATTTTCATGATTTGACTGGTTAACGCAGATTGTGCCTCTCTAACTGTGCTGTCCTACACACTTGGCAGGAGAAGCCAAGTCCACTTTATATGCTTGAGTATTTGCTCCTCTAGCATGGGCATATAAGAATGGGGGGGTGTTTTCAATAATCAAATCAATAAATAATGAAATAACAAAGGGTTAAGTGATCAAGGAAAGCTGTATTGAGAAGGGAGGTTAAGACAGGATATTCACCTAATGTCTACATTCATTTATTATTGTTTTATTAATCATCTTCACTTGTATATTGATGTCATTAAGAGTAATGGTATTTTTTTGTATGAAACTTTGTAAATCCATCCTTTATTCCAAGATAGGGCATCAGTTTCATTTATCATATACCAGTTCTGATATATTGGTACTCATAGCATAGATAGAACTTTCTAAACTCATAAAAACTTAATGTTTCAATCAAGACTCAATTTGAAAGAATCTGTGATCAATTGGTTATGTCTGCTTTAGGTGAAGAAAAAAGGAGTTGCAAGGGTACTGTATGTGGCTAAAATTGTCGACACAATTGATTAACTATCTGTGTAATGTAGTGCCCACCTTTTTTTCAGACAATACTATCACCTGCAGAGCTAGCTCTATGATATGCATTTTCTACCTTTGCCTCTTTAATTTTAGTTTCCTTAACATTTCAAACATCAAATTATACGTTATGATTTCAGAGATACCAAGAAACAGTGACTTTAATTTGAGACTATAGTTGAAATAAATTTTAAGTCAATGCTCATGGATTCTCCAAAAATAAGGAGTATCACATATGCCAAGAATCATGAACAGCAATAATGGTCTTTGTTACATTCCTTAACAAGTGTGGTTGAGTATTATTTTAATCAAATTCCTTTGTCGATTCAATGAATGAATAAGTCATTACTTCCTATAAAAATTTAAATTAACCACCTAAATTTAACTGTAAATGATCTCCAATATTTATTCATAATCTTAAAATAATCTTCTCACTTCTCCTATTAGGAAATCACCCAGTTAAACAATCACTCAGTAGCTTTCATTTTTCACCAATTTCTTTCTAGGCTTACACCTTAGAGTCACTCTATACACTGTTTTCTCACTCTGTGAAAACGACTAGAATCAAAGGCCAACAACAAAGTGGTAGTTATCAATAAAAACAGTAATAATGCCATCTTTTAAATAATCTTTGGTAGGTTTTTAACCTATAATGCCTTTCTTATTTTATTCCATGCATGTGCCATATAAAAACATTCCAAATTATATATCTTCAACCAGGCTAAGGGAGGTGGCGTATCCAGCTGTTGCAAAAGTGGAGAACTAAGACACAAACCTATATGGTGTTTTTAAGTGTATTACCCAGACTTGGCTCTTGTTCCACTTTGCTTTGTTTTGAGCCATGTCCCCTTTCCTACTGCATCACAAACATTCCATTCTTCATGGTTTTTCTCATCTTTCCTTCTTGGGTAGTTTGCCTTTTTTGTCCTCTGTAGCCTCTACAGTTCCGATCATCTTCACCATTTGTCATCAGGTCCTCCCCATCCTGTAAATATTTCTTTTCTTATAGCTTCAATACAAGATGATTCATTGTGTGCTCCATGCTTCATGGGCTCTGCTCGTTCCACCATTAACACTTGAAGACTCTAGGTAGCACTTGCGGGTTCTACTTAAGACACTAGAGATTCATCAGTGAAATTTATGTTTTTGTTGGGTTCTCTCTTTTAGCATACATGTCTATGTTTTAATCTCCAGTGCAACAGTAACAATATTTAAGTTTGCTATGCCTATGTAGGAACAATATAATTTTGCTGTTGTACATCTCATTATAGAATCACTAAAGTATCTGTCTTTCTGGTTGGTAATTAGAGACTATATAAGTAAACATAGAAGAAACACAGGCTCATTCCATATTTTCCCATAATTCCTCTATATGCTCTAATTCTATGAAATCTACATCATTATGTGGAAATGCATTTTATGACTTCTCTGGGAGAGGTTTATAAGTGAATTCTAAGGAGAAAATGCCTAGAGCTTGGTTTCTTATGTAGGAGAAAGCAAGATCCAAAATGCATATTTCTTAGAGGTATGTGCTGGGCACATTTTAAGATTTTGAACTGGATAGCTGCAGAAAGTGCTGACCAAGGAAAGAATGGGTAAGGTTGGGAAGATTGTGATACTTCTGAATCCTCAGCTGTCTCTACTAACGTATTATGAGTCTACTTAACATCTGAAAAGAAGTCTTTGAACCTTCAAAATAATCAGGTTAAGTAAGGAATAAAGGCTTTGATGAAGGCAATATGTGCTCACCAAATTCTTTTACTCTTCACTTGGCCAGATGGGAAGACAGTAATTGCCTTGCATAGATATATGTGATATGCTCTGGTCAACAGAATTTGGGCAGGGTCATACATGCTATTCTAAGACCTAGGTCTGAAAACATAGCAAATATCCATCTTTCAAAGGTGATGAGATGCAGAGTACCCAGTGGATAACTTCAAAGCTCTGAGGCATTTAAGGCCTAGCAAGATCAGTTAGATGGGAGAGTCTGATTACCCAAATAACTGTTCATTACACCACAGCTCCTCCAAGAGCACAACCACAGGCTGAGTCCCATTGGAATGTGATGTAACCATGAACTGAATGTTTATTATAAGTCAAAGACATAGGACCATTCATTCCAGCTTCTAGTATTGCTTACACTGAGTACATTTTTCCTATTTATTCGTGCCTTGAACTCTCATTTCTAATGGTAAGTAGGACCAGAAAATAGGGTTACTACTAAATGTATATTTGCGATGCATATGTTGAATTAAAAATATAATTATTAAGTAATTTTATATGCAAAAACCAAGAATACTACAAGATAGATTATTAAAAATTATTATCTACATATTTCTGAAACAAGAGATTCTAAAGTTGACATGTCCATAAACAAGCCATGCTAGAGTGGGCCCTTACTAACTTCGGGTTACGTATGATCACTACCCATTTTCCCTTAGTAAATGTATCTGTTCAATATATGTCTACTTTACTCAAAAGCAGTAATGTACAGACTTAGTAAGTAATTGCCATCATCTGATAAGCAGGGTAAAATTGGCAGAGCTGATTGGGTAAGAGTGACCCAACTCTGTAGTTTGAGAAAAGACTACTAATAATTTAGTAGTCTTGACATCAAGAACCATACGGTGTGCAGATATAAAGCTCCAAGATATCACAATTCTTTCTTGTGTTGGTAAGTCATTTTTTAAGACTCAACTCATTGCTCGCAGGAATAGGTGTGGCTGGAAGATACCAGCCAGAATGGAAGGTACTGATTTCCAGGAGGGAAGTCTGTGTCAGCTTGAAGTTCTGGTGTCTTACTTTTTATACTCCATTGATTCTCGCAAAGTAGCAACTATGAGATGGAATCATGATTGGGCAGTAAGGTTAGCCAAAGGCTCTTATTCTTGTCTTGTCCTTTGGCATAAAGCAAGATGATAAGAGACTGTTGCTATCCCTGCAATCACCCCCGGCATCCTGATGTTTCCACTTGCACATACTCAGCTTCTCACTGCTCAGACACATGCCAAACACTGTGTACTCCAAACTAATTTTCTTAGTGTTCCTCCACCAGTTTATATTCTGTCATTTACTTTCACTGCATCTTTTCACTGTACATTGTAGCATTTATAATATTTGCCTAGCTATTTAGATATGTTTGTATTTTATTTACTTTTCTAGGAGGTTAACTTGTTGGGACAATTGTGTTTTATTCAAAGACGGAATTCCAAGAGAACAGATATAAGCTTATGAAGATTGGGAATTGTTCTTCCAGGTTGTCTCTCACAAAATAATGGGGCTAAAGTTAATATCAGGACACAAATAATATTTTCTCTTTTGTTTTTGGTCTCTAGAGTACTGTTCCATGTGTTCTTGGCTCTGCCAATTCCTGGCTCTAGCACTCAAAAGCTATTGGCCAAGTCTTTACCTCTCTCAACTTTAGTTTATTCTCACATTAAATGAGATTAGTAATAAGATTATAATAGAAAATATTTAGAAAGACCCTAGTACACACTTCATTAAATGGGGTTATTATCATCACCATTGTCATTACCACTATCCCCACCACAATTACCATCTCATTTGAAAATTGCAGAGGATTTGGCTATTTTAAACAGAAATTAAAAACTCAAATGTCTTCACAAACTAGAAAAGCAATGTGAGAATAATAAAATATAAAGGGAAGCAGTCAATCACAACATAGTATGATTAATTCTGTCGTGAGATTACTAAGAAGGCAAAGAGTGAGGATCTGAAACAGCACAGGGAAATACACTAACAGGAACAGCAGCAAGAATTCGTGTTATTAATCCTAAGAGATGTAAATGTATTAAGACATGATCAGTTGAGAATACAAAGATAATTAGAAATTAGCTAAGAGGACCAGAGAGGAAGAATGATAGAAATAGAGGGGTCAGAAGCGAATATGAGCGTAATATACATTCTATTGGTAAACTGCCATGTACCGCTTTAGCTCGTGGAAAAGCTGGTTCTGAAAGATAGATTGCCTCCTCCCATTTCAGACCCAAATGTGCTTGTCTCAAAATATTCTTAAAGGTCCCTTGTCTGGGAACGATCTAGTACTCCTCCCCCAACTCTGAGAAGGAGAAAAGAACACAAATAAAACCATAGTGCCCTTGAGAACAACTCCAAGGTCAACTGTTTCCTATTGAAGCTGTTATTGTTCACATTATGATACAAGAGTGCCTGTGGAGAAAGAGAGAAGCCAGGAGGTCAGCCATGGCAAGTTCATGCACAGGCAAAAAGCTCAAACTGGGAACTCCAATTGATTGCCTCAACTATCCCCGTTAATTCCTTCTGGATGTCATGAGTCACCAGGTGATGGTGTTACCTTTGTTGTGATTTGTTCTTTTGTTTGGAAGGCTCACCTAGGGAACACCGTTCAGCTGAGGATTCTCAGTCAGGAACTTCAACTGCATGCTATAACAGGGCATCCCCAGCCAATTTATACTGGATGCTTTGAACAGCTGATTTAATGTTCCTTTGCTACCTGCCTGCCTATCTTTTTTTATCTATCTATCTATCTATCTATCTATCTATCTATCTATCTATCTATCTATCTATCTATCTATCTTCATCATCATCATCATCATCTATCTATATATCCATATATATATATATATATATATATCCCTCTCTTCATATTGTTCTTTTGCTTTGGCTTGGATGGTTATATACATAATAAATTCATTCATTCAGAATCAAAATAAGGCTGCCATAGGTCACTCTCCAGCCCATATGGAACAACCAAGAACTGCAAAATAAAATAAGTCGATGTTGTTAAGAAATTTGTATTATGGGTGTAGAGAGATGACTTCAAGGTTAAGAGCACTGACCTCTTCTTCTGAGAACACAAGTTTGATCCCTGGCATCGTCATGGCAGCTCCCAATCATAACTCTAGGATCAGGGGAGTAAATACCCTATTCTGGCCTCCTTGGGCATGAAGCATACACACAGCACACATATAAAACACCCATACACATAAAATAAAGTAGAAAGTTATAAAATAAGATGGTATTGCAAAAGTTAAGTCCAGGTGAAAAACTAGTAGTGATCAGGCTGTGGATCTGGTGGGGTCAGGTTTTGAAGGATTGCATACACTATTATTATGAGTTTACCTAGAAAGTAATTGGAAGCCACATTTTAAGAGGATAATCAGAAGCAATGCAGTGAAGATAAGATCTGACCGGTCATGATGAGTAGAGTTGAGTCTACATTTCTCGGGCAGAACTGGCATGTTTTAGGGATTTACTGAATGGAGAAGGTGAGTGAGGAGAAGATCTCTACATCAGTGTTATATTTTCAAGTCTGAGTCACCAGGATGATGATTAGTTCTGCTTATGTGTGGGTTGGAGTAAGGTAAGATAAAAAGAACATGTTGATTTTAAGCATTTTTTTTCTATTTCGACGGAACACTTTAGTCAAAATAAAAATGAATACATGGGATAGAAATTGTTGTCACACTGACATACACGAGGCTGTGAAGGGTCAGAACCCATAGCACAGCATGGAATAAGACATGGATACAAATTCTGCTGTAACTGAGAGGAAGAGTGGGAGCAGATGGGAGAATGATGGTCCTTTCGTGAGCTCAGGACCGACACTAAGAGTAGGATGTGAGCTTCATTGAGGGCCAAGTTTAAGACTAGAGGCCAGGGCTTCGCAGGAGCACCAAGTTGGTAATGTCTGTGACCTCTCCAAGAAGTCTCTGGCTAACTCAAATGTGTGGTGCCAAGGCATTGAATCAGTGAACTGGCCCAAGCTGTCTGCTCTCTGAGGAAAAAGCTCATGTCATGATGTGTTTAGTGATTTCCTTAGTCTGAGGTTTCATTACGAACCTGGACAATTCGGAAAACTGCAAATCACCTGAGATACCCCTGGCACTGTGTTGAATGCTAATCCATCTAGATAGCCTTTGCAACTTGCAAGGGAATTGGAGCCTTTGAACTCAATTCTTGCTTGGCACTTGAGAAATGAATGGAGAACAATGTGTCCAATTCTCAGTCCTTGGAGAGTCAAACACAAAAGTGTTTTATAAGAGTGAGCAGAGAAGAGTTTTCTTCTTCTAATACTCATTCTAAAAGTAGAAAACAAAAAAGCAAGGGAATTTGTACTTAACCTTGACAGAGGAGGAGTTTTTGGAGAATCATTCTCACCTCTGTTTTGTGGAATTCTATAGTGAACACCCAATGGGCACCACAAAGCAGACTATAGCATCTCCATTATGACTCCCGGGGGTCTGGAGACTGTGGCCATTACAGACTTTAGATGTAAAGCAGGAGGCAAAGAGGAGTGGTTCTCCAGAGAGGCCTAGGCCTTCTAAAGAATGATAAAAGTAAAGTCCTTCCTTCCCTGGTGATTAATCGTCTTTGTCATTGTGACTGGATTTGGAGTCATCTAAGAGACAGGCTTCTGGGCATGTCGGTAAGGGTGTCTCTAGAGAGGTTTAGCTGAGGAAGAAAGACCCACCCTGAAGGTCCGCAGCACCATTCTAGGGGAACAAAAAGAAAAATAAAAAGCCAACATGTAACTCTGCTTTCTACTGTAGACACAACGTAACCAACCACCTCATGGTTCTGTTTGAACTTTGTCCCCTCAAACTGTAGGAAAAACAAATTTTCGTTTTGAAATTTTGTTCCGTATTTTTTTCCAGAGTAACAACAAGAGTAATTAATACAATGATAGACACCAAGTACAAGTTCAGTCTTCATTGTTGTCTGTGATATGGCAGGGCCTTTCCCACACCTCTTGAGGAAGGTTCTCTAGTGGGTAGCTCTGTATGTGGACCTTTTGGAAAAGAATGACTCCCTACAACCCTGGCTCAATTCTGTGTTTGTATGAAAATTAATACTGGAGGCCTTTAAACCTTATGGCTCTGAGGGTAACCACAGCTGACAGCAGTACTAAGAACTGGCTGTTAAAATTCTGTGGCACACAGTTTCCTGTTGGAATTTACATTGCACATATTTTTTCTCCATAGTTGTACAGCAAGGGATTTTTCTGGAATATTAGCTTTTATTTACCATAATTTTAAAAGTCTATCATTTCAGTAATAAGGGATAAACAAGTACAATTGGTACACAGAAGCCAAATACATAAAGCATAAACAAAGGTGAGGAATCATGTGCTTTGTTGAAGTTTAGTTGTAGAAATAACCAGGGTAATTATAGCTTCTCTAGAGGAACCAAGTTCAAATGAGTCTCTCTCTCTAAGACACAACACACAACACACACACACACACACACACACACACACACACACACATGAACACACAGACACATACACACATGACAAACATCTCATTACTTTTGCTCTTCCTAATAGTTTTCCCATTGGCTTGGTGCTTCCAGAGAAAAGACTGTTTTTATTCTTACTATTCCTAAATCCCCAGACATTCCAAATGCAGATATTTCTAAATGCTAGGGAATACACTTGAGATAAGGTCAGTCGAGTAGAAATGAAAATGTTGAATATTAGTTTAAAAATATAGCACTCATAAAAAGAATCTGAAATACGACCCATAAAATATCACTGTTCTTACAATTTATTTTATACTACAAAGACAATTGATAGAAGAAGGAGGAAAAGTGGAGGAGATGAAGAAGGAGGAAGAGAAGGAAGAGAAAGGAGGAACAGGAGGAGGAAGAGGAAGAGAAGGGGAGGATGAAGATGCAAGGAATGAGGAAGAGAGTGAGAAGGAGCAGTAAGAAAGTGGAGGCAGGAACAGCAGCTCCCCTCACTTGGAACAGGCCTGATATTTCCAGGGAGATAAAGGTATTGATCAAGAAGTCCTCAAGGATTCCTAAGTTATCTCATGGGATATCAACATCAGACCAGGTCACTTTGCCTTTGTGGCATGTTGGATCAAAGCAATACACTTTTTAATGTCATCTAAGCTCAGAAAGAAAAAATAAAACCGTTGTGCAAACCTCCAAATACCAATCACCCCTTTCCTGAGTAATATGGCTGATCATTGCTTCTTACCCATTCCAGTGTAAGTCTCCATTGGACCTGTTCTCCCCAAGCTACAAATTATTAAGATACCCAATAATGGGATTGTTTCCACTTCCTGATAGCACACAGTTTAAATGAGTATCCCTGGATGCTTGCCAGCCGCCTGACCTAGCCCAACCCCAAATTTCTAGATCCTTCTTGACACCATTTCACTGAGATGCCTCAGAGCCCTCCATGGTGGGTGTTCTTGTTCACAGCAGCAGGCATAAGCCCACTGTATTCAACTACAGTATGTTTTCCTGCTCGCAGACAAGCAGAGCGGCAAGAAGTCTGGGTCTTTGGGGCACCATTTTGACATGATGGGGCTCTATGGCATTCAGGGGAAGGTGAGGCAAGGAGAAATCCTCAGTGATGGTGGGAAGGATACTCCTTGTATAAATTCTAATCTCAAAGGACAATGCAAGAGTTTTCTGCTGTTTAGTACTTTTCACTGTCTTGTTTGTGGTTTTATTGTAGCTATTCACTTCTGGGAAGGGGTTTGCTGTGGATTTTGACTTTTATCCCACACAGCATCCTAGGCTAGTTTGGCAGCTGGTTGCTACTTTCATCCAGTAAAATATGGTTGACCTCTTAGGTTCTGAGTGTGGGAACTGAAAGACTTTCAAGGATACCCATTAGAGGGTGGTTGAAAGAGCATAACCTTTAATCCGGCATCTTTACATCTCTGTTGAAATAAACTGAACCGGATGACGATAAAATAGAAAGTTAACGCAGAATGTCTCCAAGGAAGTGGTTTTACAAATCTTCTAACACAGACAGAAATTTTTATAAAGCATGAAGAAATGCCTAGCTTTCTATTGGCATTTGGCTTCTATAAATATGTTATTTATATAACTACACCCCCGTGGAGAAACTAGCTTATTTTGCAAGTTGTGCCCCCACATTGGTCAGAACTTTGGCATGACGTGGTAGGAGGCAGAGATGATTATCTCACTGGAAACATGAGTTGTAAAAAGTCCCACAACGTGGTTGAAGCATTAGCAACAGGTCCTGGAGCACAGCCAGGTCTTCCTACTCGACAGCACTCTCAGTATCCCACAGTGGCTCTTCTCTGGAAGCAGCCCAATTGTTATTCTTTTGATCTTGGACTTGGTAGTATTAGCAAACCTGGGATAACACTGCCTAGATCATGCAGTTCTCGAGTGGCTACAATAGATGGTTTCTGCAGTGGAAAATTAATAAGGGCCAAGTGCCCATTCTGTTCATCAAAGGATGATTTGCAGATTTGAGCACAGCATGTGCGTGCGTGTGTGCGTGCTTGCATGCTTGCGTGCTTGCACACTTGCACGCTTGCGCGCATGCCCACAAGAACATATCTTCCAGACCTGATTACTTGAATCTTTACTGTTGGGGGAGTGGAGGAAACAGACATTCCAAGCCCTGGTCCAGACTTATCACGTTAAGATCTAGGAAATTAAACTCAGGAATCTGCCCTTGTAACAAGCTTTGCCTCAGATTCTTACCTAAACTGTTTGGAATATTACTGCTCCAGGAGTAGGTAAGCATTTTCAAAAGCTACTTACAGTTGAAGAAGAGACCAAACTCTCTTTCCTATCCAATGAAGAATTCAAAACACCAAGAGGGAGAATTTTTGACAAATTTTAAATATGGAGTACCTAGTCAAAATTTCAAAAGGGCCCCACTTAGTTTTCAGTGATTACAAAATAAACAGATCTATGGGAAGTAGAAAAAAAAAAAAAAACAAGATCCCCTGAGTAAACTGGGAGTATGAGGACCTTGGGGGAGGGTTGAAGTGGGAAGGGGAGAGGCAGGGAGAGGAGCAGAGAAAAATGTAGAGCTCAATAAAAATCAATAAAAAGAAAAAAGAAATATTTTTCATATAAAAAGAAAGAGATTATATTTTTTCCACATTTTGTAAAAAGGCTGCGACTTTTGGGCCCATAGGAGAGAAAATCCTGTGTATTGGCTACAGATGAAAAAGAGTTCACAGATGAATATGAGCAGAATGGGTGAACTGAAGGGCAGCGTACGGAATATGCCACAGTTCTTAGAATTCCTTCTAGGCTCTGAGTTCGGGAAAGCTGTGAAGGTACAGGAGGGGCAAATTGGGGGCAAGGAGAGCAATTTTCTTTTCCATTTTTGGTTTTTTGAGACAGGGTTCTCTGTGTAATAGCCCTGGCTGTCCTGGAACTCACTTTGTTGACCAGGCTGGCCTCAAACTCAGAGATTCGCCTGCCTCTGCCTCCTAAGTGCTGGGATTAAAGGTGTGCACCACTGCCTGGTTGGAGTAATTTTCTTAATAACAACAGCTGCATTTAGGTGTGGTGATATTATCAATTGGGGTATATTTTTAATAGAAGGGCTACCTATGGAAGTTATTTCAAGCATGATTTGAACTTTACATTTTATAGTTAAGTCAGACAGTCTCTTTTCCTATATGGTTGTTTTAGTTGAGCTGTTTTGTTATGATACCTATGGCTAAAATTATTAGATTTAAAAATGCTACAAGCCATCTATTATCTCAGTCACAATAAGAAAAAAAAAATCCATGCCACAGGTTCTGACTGCCAATATCCCTTACAAACTCACAAAGGCCACACAGGGAGGAGGGCACCCAGGACCTCTAGAGGAAGAGGCCATGCTAGCACTTTAATCTCTATTATTCTCAGTTTCACTTTTGAAGCTAGTAAATTTCAGTCTTTAACAACTGTATTACATCCGAAAACTCACAGAGAAATCAAAAGCACACTGTTTTTTCAAAGCCCTTTTATGTTAGGTGGTCAATAATAAGGTAAACAATTTGTGTGAAATTTCTTCACAGAAAAGCCTCATTTGAAACTTGACTGTGGCACATCCAGCCAAACAGCATGCACCAAGGGAAGCCAGAGAGACTTCTCCTGGATAGTCACCTTGAGCAGAAATGCTTAAAATCTGCTCCGGGTGCATAAATCCAGGCAAACAGCTATTTATAAAGTGCAAGCTCCATTGATTCAAGAGGAAACATTTACATTTTTACTACATTACCAGCTTGGCAATGAGTAGGTGAAAATTAATTATACTTAGGCGACATTCATTACCATTTCTTTCATTGCCAACACTTCTTTACCATTAATAATTTTAGGGAAAACACAAAAGTGTGAAATATTTCAAGGAAGTACTTTTCTTTTCTAACATAGTGGAGACAAGGCTGAAAAATGTGCTTCTTCCTCATCTCTCTGCTTTTCATTTCAGTTTGGATGTATCATGTTTAATAACTGGAAGTCAAATATTCTTTGAGAGAAAACATTTTCAATATTATCTAATAAACTGTGCTTGTATACCACCAGAACAAATAACAAGAAATATTTCATTTTGATCAAGGGCTTTAGATTCCTAACTTTCTTTTAAGCCAGATGCTTCACATTGGAACTTTTTAGCCGGCTACAGACTGAACAGAAAATACCTCATGTTAGCAATAACCTTTTGTGCTTTCCAGAGTGATCTTTTCAAATTAATCTTTCCATATTCATATTGAGAAATCCCAACTCTTGTCAGCTCTCAGATGTAATGACAGGCTTTTGCATTTGTGATGCCAAGGAACCGACTTGGAATAGAACAGAGGGCACACACTTGGCTAATTTAACTTACCTTCACTCTACAAAATTAATACAACTGATTCCTAATGGAAAAGCTTTCAAAATTTGAAATTCTGTCTTGGATTTCATAATTTACTGTTCAAGACATACTGCTAACTACCATCAGAACTAAGATTTTTTGTTTAAATGTTTTGTTTTCATTTTACATACCAACCCCAGTTCTCCACACACACCCCTTCTCCCCTTCTCCATATCCTAAACACCCACCTCCCATCTATTCCTCAGAGTGTGTAAGGCCTCCCTTGAGGTGTCAACAGTCTGGCAAACCAAGTTAAGACAGGACCCCTCCCCCCCGCCAATCCCAATCAAAGCTGAGCAAGGTATCCCATCATAGGGACTGAGCTCCAAAAAGCCAGTTAATGCACTCAGGATAAGTCCTGATCCCACTGCCAGGGCCCTCCAACAGATTGAGCCAGACAAGTGTCACCCACATTCAGATCCATCCCATGCAGGTTCCCCAGCTGTCAGTCCAGAGTCCTTCAGCTCCCACTAGCTCCAGTCAGCTGTCTCTGTGGTTTTTCCCATCATGATCTTGACCCACCTTGCTCATATGATCCCTCCTCCCTCTCTTCAACTGAACTCCAGGAGCTTTACAATCCGCAACCCCAGAGAAGCTAGGTAAAAAGGAGAACCCTAAGAGGGATGTGCATGGAGGGCCTCAGGAAGGGGAAATAGTTAAGATCTCCTGGGTTAACTGGGAGTGGGGTAGAAGGGAGGGGATGGGATCAGAAAGCCGAATTGGAGGAGGAGTGGAGGGGGAGAGCAATGAAAGAGATATCTTGCTAGTGGGAGCCATTATGGGGTTAGGGAGAAACCTGGTGCCAGGAAATCTCAGGAATCCACAAGGATGACCCCAGCAAAGACTCCTAGCAATAGTGGAGAGGGTGCCTGGAGGGGCCTTCCCCTTTTATCAGATTGGTGACTACCTTAATTGTCATCATAGAACCTATATCCAGTCACTGTGGAAGCAGATACAGTGACCCAGTCAAGATTTCTTTTTTTTAAAGGAAGAGCTCCGTACTCTTTGGGGTCACAATGGCCCTCTGAGGAGGATTACAGCTCAGCTTGATTCTCCTACAGTTTTTCATAGTGAGAGACTATTCCCTCTGTCCTATACTGTTTGCAGTCATTGTCAGCATAGATAATAGACTTGGAAAGTCATAGACTCTCCCTCTTGAGTATTTATGAAGCAATTGTTGGCAGGCATTAGTGGAAGCTAGGCTACTACCTTGCCTGGCCATTTATCATGACATGGGGGTATGTATAGCACCAAAAGAACCTTAATACACAGCCAGAAGTAGGGAAATAAACAACAAAGGAAAGCCATGATCTAGACATTTGACTGACTGTCAAATGAGGAGGCATATTGAAAACTCCCATAATACTAGATTCCTCTTGCTTTGGGGACCAGATGGAAAGGTCCTGAAGGACATCCAAAGGTGGCTTTCTTTCCTTTTAAGTAACACTGCAAGATGGATTTTTCCCACATCAGAGATAGGGCACACTTCAAGTGCCAATCTGAGAAACTTCTAAATTATTTTGAGACTGTACAGTACCTACTCGATTAGCAAACAGAATTCTTAATACTCCTTTGGAAAGTATGAGTTTTCAGACACAAACCTGAATACAAAGCAAAACTGGAGAGAGAAGCTGGCACTGTTTTATACATGAGATAACACAGACAGAATCCAGACAAGTCAGGCCCAACTAGATTGCTATAAGTGAGGCAAGGTATTTGTCTTTGGTATATCAACTGCATGGATTTATGATGAAGTCTTTGCCTAAAAAATTGCCACCTTCCTGTGTTCAATGGGGATTCAAAGTCATTGGAGATAGAAAATGTGTTTTTGCAGTACAACATAGGACTTAAGATCTGACCTTCATCTCCTCATACTTATATAACTGCTCCTGGACAGTCAGCCCCAGACTTCTCATCTGGAGAGCAAAGACATCAATGCCTAGTCATATGGATGTGGATGTGGAGAAGAGAGGATGAGCCATGGAATGTACGTTTTGTACTTACAAATGATAGATCTGCAGTATCTCCCTGGTTACCATTTACCCTCTGAGCACCCCACAGTTCATTTAAAGTGGTTTCTTCTTGAAGACAGATTACTTAGGTGTAAAGAAAAAAAAATGCTATTACAGGTAAATTTGTGTCACCCTAAATTCAATCAAATTTTAAAAATATTTCTAATTCATTGAACAGGAGAGGAGGCTTTTTAAGTGCCAAGCAATTAAAGTCACTTCTTTCACATATCCTTGAGTTTAATGGGAAACCAGTGTGAGATTTGGTGCTGGAAAAGCGACAAGCTCAAGCATCTCGTCTCTCACATTTGAAGGACGTGGCAGGCTACAGCTTAGCCGCTTTCTCTCATACAGTTCTCTAAGCCTGTAGCGAGGTTTCTTTTCAATAAACACTAACACATTTGTTGGTGATCTCTTTTTCCCCAACCTGGTGGCAATTTGTTTTGATAGTAAGAGTAACTAAGCATCGTGACCTATTTGATATTTAAATATTAAGAAATACTGTGAACCACCATCAGTGAAAGCACCAGTGTCTTTAGCCTCAGTCTTAACATCTTTTTCTCCTATTTATCTTTTCATCCATCGAATAGTTTGTTCTTCATATAATTATTTACAATATTAATTAATCCTCACTATGCTCCAAAGCATCACTTTTTTAAAATAAAATAACTAATGTTTGTATGGACAGGTAAAGCAATATTAAATATTTAGATGAAAATGACGAAAATTGTCAATATTCCAAATGTTATCACAAATCCGAAAGGTAAAGATTAGAGCCAGAAAATATCTGAATGTGTGACTAGATTAAATGTCACTTTCATAGGTACTTGATACTTCCTGCTAAGGATGGATATAGAATGGAAAAATGCTATTGATTTTTCTTGTTAGGAAGAGATCTAAGAGAAAACACATAGCCCCAAAGAGGGTCCCAATAGCAGGTTTAAACGCAATAAAAAGATCTGACAAAAATCTTGACTGAAGAACATGAAATATAAAATCAGAACTAAACAGCATTTAAAAAACAGAAAAAGCCAAGAGAAACCAAGAAATATTCTATTAATAATAAACAAATAAATAAAAACACTTATAAGAAGGATTTATGAGTGAATAGATGAAAACCTTTATGTCTATTACCTGTGAAGTTTCTCTTTGATTAAACACACACACACACACACACACACACACACACACAAAATAAAAAAGAATGACTTTAGGTATTTTACAGGGGCACATAAACATATTCTTGGGCAAAATTATACTCTCATCTTCCAGGACACTTAAAAACACACACTTTGTAAATTATCTGAAGGGCCTGTGAACCAAGGAGAAAAGAGACACATGCCACAACACAGATGGCATTGTACAAGCCTCTGCAGTTTTCGCCAGATGTGGTTGGCCAAAGGACGGGAACCACAACTTCCTGTTAACACATAGGCTTCCTGATAATTGGTGGGAGGTTTGGATGTGAAGGCACTTTGCTTAATCGTGCTAAACTAGATAAATTTTTTATAAATTTGAAGAATAGGAAGTCTTTTTGTGATTCTCTCAAGAAAAATCAAAGATCTGGAGAGACTGGGTAGGAAGGAAATGAAAGAGAGAAGCGAGATTATGTTGCCATGGGATACATAAACTATATAAATCACATACACTTGTGTGGTTATATTAACAAAAATTGAAAAAGAATTTGTTGCAAGAAAAGATATTTTTAAAAATAAGAAAATATTCTTTCACTCATAGATAGTCTCATCAACCTACTCTGTAAATTTTAGTGGTGCCAAAGAACTAGCATTTAGACCACCTCAAATATACATACAGCTGGTGTTTATTGTTTGATATGGACAGTTTTGTTCTATTTCATCTCCTGCTCTGAATATTTGAATAGACTGGCTCCTTTCATCATCATGTTTTTATTTCACATACAAAATAATGTTTACTTCTGGAAATAATCATCGGCGATTTGGTAATAAACTTGAATGCTCAAAGAGGTATAGAGAAGTAGTCACCCCATTTCTAGATCATAAAAAAGATAGTTAGGTATTTTACAGGCTCCTTGTCCATAAGGAACACATGTCAGTGCATGTTGTATGATGTAAAATTAGACGCTGGTTGGGAGAGTCAGTTGAGTCTCATTCAATGTTGTTGGCCATGCTTTTATACCTTCATGCATACACCCTTACCCCAACTCCCTTTAGCTTATAATCAATTCTCTTGAACTGACTTGGCGCTAATTTCAGAGCGAGTAATAGGAATCCTTGATTCAAGTTTCTTCTTAATTGCTTTCTTTTGTGAAGTGTTGCATTATGGTGAAGTGAGTCAGGCTGCTGGCTTAAATCAGGTCACTGAACTGAAGACCAGTGGTGGCTCAGAGGGGATGCCGGCTTCCCCAGCACTCTGTTTTACAGCGACAAAGTAAGAGTTCTAAAGACCAGCAAATACCAACAAGGCAAATACATGTTTTGAGATGGTTCACAGAAGAGTTAAACTGCCTGGTCACATTCATTACTGGTTCTAACTAAGCACATGAGAACATGTTCAGATGAAAGCCTCTTCAAATTTTTAAAAATGCAAAACGCCTTAGCACTCCCAAGCTTCTTTCTGAATATCGGCTGCATTGAGTGAAACTGACTTGCAAATACATCGTCACTTGTAAAATGCATCCCATTCTCACAAGAGCTCTGTGAAATACTATTGACCTCATTTTTCAGACTAGGGAATCGCAGCTCCAAGAGGTGAATTAAGTTGTCTGAAGCCATCTGCCAGAAGGTGATGAGCTTTGTTCCTCCAACATGACCCTGTTGCCTGTGCACTGTGAGTGGTAGTAAGTGGTTTGCCTAGTTTAGGTGTATGGCATGTCTTTGAGACCTTCGTGATTGATTTTGCTCTTGAGAAGCATGCATAGGACAGGAGATGGATGGTGTTGCCACAAAAACTCTAATTTTACACCTATGGAGGTAAAGAGGAGGCAGGAGCAGGAGAGTGGTTTCAACAGTGGATAGAACGTTGACTATTGCACTCATCTCCATTCTTACAGCATTTCAGAATCCTCTGGAAATTTTCTAAACCAAGTGTAGTTTGGCATATCTCCATACCTCCAAGTGTGTATGAATACATATGTGAATGACTGAAGTGTTGTACTTTTCCCTCCTGGTCTAAGTTTTGCATTAAATCTTTAAGGATAGAAATTAAATTTTATGTGTGATATTAAAGTAAATGATACTACATGTTAAATCTGACTTCTCTACTTACTACCTTTTTAGATTTGCACAAAGGAAACTCTCAGAGCCCCAGTGGCTTCATCTGAAAATTGGTTAAAAAATAATACTCTACATTTCAGAATGATCTCATGAAATTCTCTGAAATAACATATGTAAAACATCTAGTATAATATATGACTCTCTCCTTTCCTTCCTGCCCCCCTCCTCTCTCTCTCTCTCCTCTCCCGCCCCGCTCTCTTAAATAAATGACACCATGAAATGGTTGGAGCCAGAAAATAGTATTGTGAAGATCCAGCTGAATCTAGGTCCAAAGTCATTGTAAATTTCATATTGACTCATATTTGTGATCTCTTCCCAATGCCATAAATAAATAAATAAACCATCTTATAGGCAATTCCAGATACAAAACAAAAACCAGTATTCAAAATAAACACCACAAGTTAACAGAATTTTTTACACCTCTGAAAGAACTATACCAAAGAACAAAAGAGCCAAACTGTTTTCTGCTGTGAGACAGTGGTTTTACCCTGTAAAGATTTGCTTTTTGTACTTGTTTAATAAAATGCTGATTGGCCAGTAGCCAAGCAGGAAGTAGAGGCAAGGCAGGGCAACCTGGAAGGAAGTAAAGGTGGGGCAATGAGAACAGGAGAATTCTGGGAAAAAAAAAGCTCAGTCTGCAACTGTCACCCAGACACAGAGGAAGCAAGATGTGGCTGCCTCACCAAAAAGATACCAAGCCATGTGGCTAGCACAGACAAGAATTATGGGCTAATATAAATTATAAGAGTCAATAAGAAGCCTGAGCTACTAGGTCAATCATTTATAATTAATGTAGACCTCTGTGTGTTTCTTTGTTTGGGACTGAATGGCTGTGGGACTGGGTAGAACAGAAACCTCTGTTAACAGTTTTCCATACTTATTATGCTGCTGTCTTTGTTATTATTTTTCTGAGATCTCATGTGTGCATTTGGGACAAAGCAATGATTATGGCATTTGATTGAACATGAGGATTTTGGGAAAGAGACAAAGGAAATTCAGATGTAAAATCAGCAAGGTTAAGTACAGCCTTGTAGTCTTGAACATGAATTGAAAGATGTATTACTAATAGAATTTCTCTTTCGAGAAAAAAATATTATTCCTTGTCTGGCTTAGAGACAAGTCTTAAAAGACTTAGAGACAACAGCCATTTTTGGTAGCAGCAATACATACAAAGCTCTGTCTGGGCTTGAAATACCATGACCTTGTAAACATAGTGGGACTCATTGAAGAAATGGCTGATACTGATCTGGTTCAAGAAATGCACATGATGGCCTGGAACACTTGTAAAACTATGAAGTTGGAATGTTCCTAGTAATTGTGCGGCTCATGCTAAAAGCACTCAGAAGGCAAAGAGGCTTCCACTGTTCAAATATGGGACAGTTCCAGGCATCAGTAAAATGACATTCTGTTATTTTTACTGTCACAACAGAATGAAACATAGCAAATGTCTTGAAACTCATCAGTTAATAATGATACAAAATGAGTAAATTTATCATCATTGGAAGACACTAGGGAATAAACTGATGGGTATTAAAATATGTAAATAAAGGAAAGAATGAATGATGAATCCATTATTTCTTATAAACAGTATCTCAGGGTTACCAAAGAAAAAAGTCATTTTTACAGAAGTATGTCAAATACTTAACAAGGAATGAAAGAACTAAAATATAATACTTAGATTATACTCCAATAAAATGTATATGGAATATAAATATATATGAGAAAAAAATGTGTGTGAGGATCTATCTATCTACTATCTATCTATCTATCTATCTATCTATCTATCTATCTATCTATCTATCTATCTATCTATCTAGATGATGTGGGATTCCCCTCTTTATGCTATGAATTTGTTTTAATACCATTGATTATTAAAGAAGATGTTTCAGTCAATGCTTTAGTAAGTTAACCCAGACAGGAAATCTGAACACACACACACACACACACACACACACACACACACACACACACACACACATATATATCAGCCAGAGTCAGAGAAACACCATGTAGCTGCTGAAGGAGAAAGATGCCAGCCACCAACCAGAACCTTACTGGTTAGCCACAGCCTCATGATGAGATACAGATTATTAGAAATGGGTTAGTTCAGATGTAAGAGTTAGCTAGAAATATGCCTAAGCTATTGGCAAAACAATATTATAATTAATATACTTTCTGTGTTATTATCCAGGTCTGGGTGGCCAAGAAACAAACGAACAGCCTCTATTTACATCTATCTATCTATCTATCTATCTATCTATCTATCTATCTATCTATCTATCTATCTAGGAGTATCATATATCTATATAGAGATATTGGGAAGAGGGATAGAGAGGATATCAGATATTCCTTTTAACGTGAGCAAGCAGAAGCACCTCATGCATCTCTCTCACCATTCAGAATTAGACTCAAACCAGAACAAAGCACATGATTTGATGATTATTTTTGCAAGAAATAAGGATAGAGGAGCACAGTCAATAATGTCATGGCATTGAATGAGAAAAATCTCTGGGCTTCTGAAATGAATCAGTGAAAGACAAAGATCAGATAAAGGTAAAATCTAAGAATTATAAGATTTCATAGGCAAATCAGTCAGTTTTACTGTTTGGACCTTTTGAAATCTTGGTTCAAACAAGAATATAGTTTTTATACTTTTAAGTTCAACTGAAGTGAATTTAATTAGAAAAGTCTGGAAACTAGTTATAAAACTGAATATGATAGCAAGAAATTGTTCTCAAATATTTTAGGTGGAAATGGTATAGTTGCTATTGTTCTATATATGAGCCTTTATTTCTGGGAGATATAAATTATTTGCAAATGAAGTGGTGCTATGTTAAAGATTTGTTTAAAAACATGCTGGTGTAGAGGTTTAGCTGTGGATGGAATGAACTAAGAACATCCATAAGTAAAACTGTCCCAAAGCTGAATTATAGATACATGGGGTATATTGTATTGTTTTTCTACTTTTATATTTGTGTGATGTTTTCCATGGTAACATATTGACAGTGGTGTGGATTGAACTCAGGGTTATGCACTATCAGGCAAACACTCTAGCACTTAACTATATCTCCAGCCCTGCAATAACATTTTTCTTATAAAGAATATCATTATTTACAATCATAAGATATAATAAAAAAAAGTCAAACCAAATTTACATTCCTCACTGTAATACAAGGCTATAAACTGAATCCATTGACTTTCAGATAATTTTATACTTTTTCCTTATAAACTTAAATGTAGCTTTATTTAGTGTTACATGAAGACATAATTCTTATTTTTCTCATTATATAAACCATAATTCAGTTGGTCTTCAGTTTTGAGACCCTAGAGAGAAAAGGCCATTTCTTACTTTTGTATTCTCCAAAATTCATACATAGTACATCTATCTATTGAATGCAGTGATTATATAGGGCCCAAGCTTATGAGAGATTAACTTAATGAGTTTTCAACTTTTCCATGGTAAGAAAGTGATATGCATTTCAGAGAAACTATACTTTGAAGTCTGATATTTTCCTCAGCAATGGCCACTCTATACCATCTTGAGATGCCGAATCCAAGCATTAGGAAGTCACAGTTCCATTTAATCACATGGTCATAGGGGAAGTGACCCATGCAGTAGGGTTGTATGTTATGGGAACATGATGTTTGATAAGGAGGTTAGTGAATTATGCACTTGTGACTTACAATAGTGTTACTTTATAGTGAGTTTACTGGTACATAACTTCACTGTTGTGAATGTCATAACCACTGTTATGTCCAATATAATCTACAACAAATTGAGAGTTGAATGTATAGGAAAGAGATCCTATAAGAGCCAATCTTGAGACTATTAGAAGGGCATCTAAAGAAGCAAAGCCTTCCCAGGTTATGTTATTTGAAGGCATGGAATATGGCAGCTAGAGAAACAGACAGCATAGTGTTCACAGGTCATTCTGACGCACAAAATAGAACAATCCTATAACACTTAAAGCAAGTGTTTCTAACCCATTATTCTTCCTTAAGCCCTCATTTCACTACATAGTTCTCACACTGTGCCTCCTATTGAGTGTGATCTGGGCACCCCTAACATGAGCTCTCTGGATTCATAACACTTTTCATCAAGAGGTCTCCTGCGGAAGACTTCTGTCCTCTTGGCGTCATCTGTAGGAGTTTCTGACCTGAAACATGGCCTTTTGGTCATCAGCCAGGACACATTCAATTGCTCCCACTGCCTACAACTTCCTGGATGAACTGCCCAGAGCAGCCTTTCTCCTGACTGCTCCCTGCAGGGACGCCTGCCTGGCTTCTACTATCTCCTCACCAGCAATGCCCTTCCTTATGTCTTCTGTCTACTCTAATGCTCTGTAGCTTCCATCAACAAGGTCCAGCTCCCCTCTTGCAGCATTTCCCTGTGTTCTATCCCAGGACATAGTCACATATGTTACTTATTGGCACCTAGAACAAAATGCCCACCTTTTACTGTTACATAGCTTTTCTTGTGTTCGGTTCATTTTCAGATCACCTAATCATTAAACTTTTGTGCTCCAGATAATACTGGAAACTGTGGGCACATAAAGAACAAAGAACTCTCTTGAGCCTCCCCCCAAGCCTAGTTAAGGAGAGAAAATACAAAGCACACTAACTTCAACGTGTAAGTTTGCATTTTAGTTTTAAATACCTATTCCAGGCAACACTGGAAGATGCTTCATAAGTCAGTATGTGACAAACTGAACCACCCCCGCAGCACAGAAATCCCCTCTTCACCTAATCTGTAATCAGCCTGGGCGGCTTGGGGACCAGAAACTGGGCACCAGGAGGTTTCTGATGGAGTTGGAGCAAATCTGCTCTAAAGGAGCATAAAAAGATCATTTATTCTGAACTCGATGAGCAACTTGAAGTATTGAAGTGGGTGCTGAACAAATCAACATAGAAAATGGCAGTCAACAAATGGTAATGCAACAGTTCTGACTCACCCAAGCTAAAGAGGTCAAAGGTAGCCGCCAACAAAACTTATGCCCTACTATTGTACAATATTTTATTTCTATTTTTATTTCTTTTTAATTATTTTTTTTACCATTTTTGTTTAGCTCTTTGTCGCATTCTATTCCGTCCCAGTGCCATTGCTTTAGTTCAGTATTCAAGGACATACTTCTGGTTGTCTATCTTCAGGGTAGGCAGCACCTGGCTTATGCTAACTAATTAATACATGCTGACTGAATAAAATTTCCACAGCTCTTCACACAAGGGACTGAGAACTCCTGCCACAAATCAGAGAACTCCTTTCGAATGCCCTTAGAGAGGTGAGAACTCCTCAACTTGGAACACTAACCTCTTTGAATATTCCTGAACACTGCTTTTACCACAGGAAGAAACCTTCCATTTAGATACACTGGGGACACAGAACTGCTGGGGTGCTGTATCCCACCTGGTGATGAGAAAACATGTATCCTTGATCTAGAGGATGACCCCGGTACCTACTTTGCATGAGCATATCTACTTGTGTCCTTGCCGACTGCTTTCTCAGAAGAGTGTAGAAGAAAGGCATTTGGAAATGTCAAAATGAAAAGTTTTAGTTTTGTTGATATCATGTGAAACACTAGACAGTAACAAGCAGCACTGAAAATATGCAAAATTTTGAATAATATGTATATTTGGTATCTTGATGGAGTCTGGACTAATGAGAGAAACTTATATATGAATGCTTTAAAACAATACAATCTATAATGAAAGAGGCCCATGCAATGGAGCTGTATAGTCACTGAGGTAGGTGGCGTATTATAGGCAATAAATCTCTCACACAGTATTTTATTTTTGAGATGACCAGATATTATTCCCACAGAGCTTGACCTTAGTTATGGACCAAACTTATTCAACATTAGAATCATGAACACTTTAGCAAGGGGCAGACACTTCTCAGGCATGGGAGTTCTGAGGCATTCCCTGCTTATTTGTGGGTGTTGTCTTGGGGGGATCCTTCTTCCTCTTTCTCCTTTCTGCTTTACCAACTTCTCTATATCGCCAATGTCACACTTAAATTTCCAGCTAACCACTCAGCTGTTATTACAGGGACCATCATTACACATAGAGCCGGAAGCACAAGGATTTCAAAAGCCCAGGTGGTAAGAAACAATGAGTTTGGGGGCATTCACAGCCCCAAACTCAAAAAATTCACAAGACAGACTTTAACATAACAGGTTTATCACTGACTGTAGCAGTGTCTCCTGAATGTTAAGGTAATACCATGATGCTAAAGAGAAAGTGTCTTAAGATTTGCCTCAGGTAAAACATTAAGGGGTCTAATCATTCCCCTTTCTAATAATCTCCCTTCTTTTCCTCCCTCCTCCCCACTGTCTTCAATTCCAATACTATACCATCATAATTACTTTTAATATGCCGAAAATTTATTTCTTTTCAAACATTGATTTTTCTCATAAGCTCTGGGGAGCCAATTGGACCTATTTAAATGGATCAGACTTGACCAGATTAATTATCATTTAATTCTTCCCTTATCATTCCTGGTCTTGGGAACCCCCGGGAAATTCCCTCCTCCACCCCACTGCAAAAACCCCACTATCTTCCATCTTGGGGCTCTCCTCCCTTAATCATCGGGGTCTAAATTTTTTCTAGACATAATTTTCTGCCTTTCTAGCATCTTGCGAGGTCCAAGCTGCCAACCAGTCAGTTCCACAGAGCCTGGGAAAAACACAAAAGTAATCAGTCATCCCAGGATGTAGTCAATCATCTCAACTCTCTGATGTCCACAAAATCAGCAGGAAGCAGTCATGAGAGGCCTTACGACACCCCGTTCCAACCCATTGAAGACCCCAAACTCCCCAAATTTTTATAATAAACAAAAGAATGTAATGATTTCAGCCACAATAAGGCTGATACTTCTGGGTTCTAGGGGCCATGCATGTGCAGACAAGCCCTCAGGCAGAAGTGCCTAATGGCCTCCGGGGATGTTAAAGGGCCCTGCGTGACCCACATGCGGCATGGATTACATCATCCACGTATGACTCAGCTAAGCCCTTGTGCACATGTGTGGTTGCATCATCCATATATGACTCATCTATGTCCTTGCATGTATGTGTTAGCTCCATCATCTGCGTATGACGAAGCCACATCAACCTCCTGTGCGCATTTGCTAGGCAGCTTTTACAAGCTGGACGTGTCATCTTCCTCTCTCCCTGCACACTGACTTCTTCAGGCCTGTACACACCCCTCTAATAAACTCCTAAGCAGGTTTGTTGCGTGTTGCATGTTTCCTTCTCACTCACGCCAGGTAATTTCAGTTCCTCACTGAAAAACAGCGATATAAATTATAGAGATTCTCTCTTCCATGACCATACAATGTGGAAAATATGCTGCCCTGAATGATCACAGCATGCCAAGTAGGGTGGGGTGGAACATGCAAAGGACTAAGATGCTTGGTGTGGCTGGAAAACTAAACTGAGCACTTCATTGGGCTGTGGAAGGAGCTCAGAGGCATATGACCTGTGCAAGTCCCTGTGTTTCATCCTAATGCTGCAAATAAAAGCAAAAGCTCCCTGTAAGCACTTACTCTGGGTTCATTTGTAATTGCCCTTCTGACTTAGATCTTCTGCTTTATTTTCCAGATAAAAGCATCTCGATTGTTAGGTAGATTTTTCAATTTAGAAAGTTCATAATCAAGTCTGCTGATTAGGGGGAGGGGAGCTCAGAAAGCAGGTGAGCTTGGTTGAAGGTGGCCTGGGAATGAATGAGTTCTGTTGAGGCAAAGTCAATGGTGAGAGGGGGAGCTGAGGAAGAGGCTTTAGGAGCTAGGAACAATTTATAGTGAACAGAACTTGAACTATGTGTTGGCATGGTCTGGACTGTGTTGAGTTTGGGGCCGTAATGTCAGTTTCTAAGGGAGGGGACAGAGGGGGAAAACACATGGGGGTGCTTGTGGAAACGAGACTCTTAGGTCACCGTCTACACTTTACAGATGTGCTAACCCAGGATCACTTACTAGACAGCATATATTTGTCTCTGACTCCCTATGCCACACAGGAGATGACCAGTCAGGATGCTGAGTAACAAAAGAGCAAACTTCAGAAAGAAAACGATATTTTTTACTCATATAGTTAGAGGCTGTGGAGAAGAATACACACATAAGACCTGTGATTCTTTCCAGAACACTGTACAATAAGGAAACTCATTAGAGAAAGTTGTGTCTTAAATCCTGTAGCAGAAGAAGTTTAATGGGAGATAAGGAACAAAAGGAGCCTCATTCTTGTAGACCACACTGAGAGGACATCTAAGTTTTTCAGCAGGTACATGAATGTGTGTGTATGTATGTGTATGTGTGTGTATGTGTGTGTTTATTTTTCGAAAATGGAAATTAAAAAGGATGTATTTAAGCAACTGAGGTTATATGTCTCATACCAAGACATCAGAACAACAACAGCAAAAGAGTCTCATCACATCACCCTAAGTTAAAGTCCACACTGAGAGCATCAAGCAACAGTTCAATATTCAAAGTCTATCTCAAACTGAGAGCAGTTCAGAGCCAGAGGTTATTGTAATATTACTTTTGTAAGGTCACCGAAAGAGTGTACAGTTGCTCACCATTTTATATAGGAAGATTTCTGGTGTACTAGCAGGCATGTTTATAAACATCTTTACTGTGTAACAGAAGGCATATTTATAACATCTGCATTGTGTACTAGCAAGCATGTTTATAAACATGTTCACTGTGTACTAGCAAGCATGTTTATAAACATCTTCACTGTGTAACAGAAGGTATGTTTACAACATCTGCACTGTGTACTAGCAGGCGTGTTTATAAACATGTTCACTGTGCACTTGAAGGTGTGTTTATAAACATGTTCACTGTGCACTAGAAGGTGTGTTTATAAACATGTTCACTGGGTACTGTCAGGAGTGTTTATAAACATGTTCACTGTGTACTAGAAGGAGTGTTTACAACATGTTTACTGTGCACTAGAAGGCATGTTTATAAACATGTTCACTGTGTACTAGCAGGCATGTTTATAACATCTGCACTGTGTACTAGCAGGCATGTTTATAACATCTGCACTGTGTACTAGCAGGCGTGTTTATAACATCTGCACTGTGTACTAGCAGGCGTGTTTATAAACATGTTCACTGTGCACTAGAAGGCATGTTTATAAACATGTTCACTGTGCACTAGAAGGTGTGTTTATAAACATGTTCACTGTGTACTAGCAGGCATGTTTATAACATCTGCACTGTGTACTAGAAGGAGTGTTTACAACATGTTCACTGTGCACTAGAAGGTGTGTTTATAAACAAGTTCACTGTGTACTAGCAGGCGTGTTTATAACATCTGCACTGTGTACTAGCAGGCATGTTTATAAACATGTCCACTGTGTACTAGCAGGTATGTTTACAACATCACCCAGTTTCTTCCCATGTGAGGGAAATTGGTCTACATTTTTCAGGCTAATGCATCCATTTTCTTCTAATATTTTAAACTTTTAGAGACTGTTTTCTCAACATCTTTTATTTTCTCCTTATTCTTAATATAAGAGAACAAACATTTACCAAGGAAATAATTATTTTCAGTATTTTAGTTTCTTTTTTCATGTCATAATGGCAAGAATTCAAATATTTTCCCCAAATTAAACTAAAAGCTTTAGAAGATGTTTAAAAACTAGAAAGACTTGACCTTAAAGTTGAAGAAGAAAGGATTAGTGACCACAGGCGGCAGCATGCACCCGAGCTCCTAAGAATACCAAACAAGGTTGTGTTTGCGGCTAAGGCACCAAGCTGTGGGTGAATACCAAAGTGCCACAGAAAACCGGAGGGCACAGAATGCTGTGGGCTGAGGAGGGATTTGTGAACACAGAGGGGTGTGCTGAAGGGGAGGGAAGAGCAGGGGTGTCAGTGGAGGCACAGGAATAGTTGGGGTCTGAGATCTCAAGGGAAGAAGAGCTCTACTAAAAAAGTACATCCCAAACACTTTGTATTAAATCTCTTTCTCCCTGAAGTGTTCTATTTCTGTCGATAATTCATTGTCCTGCTGGATTATAATTCATTACAGATTTCATCTTGTTCAGCAGGACTTTTTCTCTTTTCTCCCAAAGATGACATTTTCATAGACTGAACTACTTGTCTTCAATAATTGGTAAAAATCATGAATTCAACCTGTGCTTCTAATAAGTATTATTTTTTCCTATTTAGCATACATGAAACACTCAAGAAAAACTGAGGCCCAGTCACCAAGTAGTCACTACAGATTATGGATATTTAACGCGATAAGGGATCCTTAGTGTTTATTTGATCAATAGAAGAAATGAGAGAAAAAGAAGAAATAGAGCTTTGATATGGATTAGTGCAAAGCATTGTTTAAATAGTTTGTTGACTCCTATTCTTAGGGCAGATGGGTATGAGGTGCCACAGCCTCAGGGATACAGACTACACACAAAACATATATTTTCGTTTTCCTTCAGATCAATATGTTTGTTGTCTTTTTCAGAAGTTCTAGAATGTTTCAATATCCCAAGTGTTACAGGGTGGGCAGTACAGGAATAACCCAAATTTGAAACAACAAAAGATAACATAGGGCTGGCAAGATGATTCCGTGAATAAAGGCACCTGCTACCAAGTCTGATAACCTGAGTTCAGTCTCTGGTACCTACAAGGTAGATGGAGAAAGCCATTCCCAGCAACTTGTCTTCTGATGTGTGCCTTGGTATACACACACACACACACACACACGCACACACACACACACACACACACACACACAGAGAGAGAGAGAGAGAGAGAGAGAGAGAGAGAGAGAGAGAGAGAGAGAGAGAGAGAGGTAACAATGTTTTAAAGAAAACTTCCATGGTATCACGGGACAGGTATCAACCCTTTGCTTCCACCTTACAATATTGGAAGAAAACAGCAAAGAATATAGGGAAACATTCGCAGTCCTCCAAAATGAAACATCGACTCTACAGAAAACTTGCTGACCTGGAGGCAAGGGGAGGAGAGCAAGGAATGTGAGGAGAAATGCGCAGTTATTTACAATAACAAACTCCTTTCTCCCAGAGGTGAATTTCTCCAGGCAGTAATAAACTGAAATCCTTTGCATAAGCAAAAGCTGAATAAAACAAACACTTTAGACACTGCCCAGACTCCTCTGTGTTACTGCCTGCTGTGGGGAAAAGGCCAGCAGCCCTGACATCAAAATGGTCTGATCTCAGTTACTTCTGCAAGTCATGTAATCTCTCTGAGCCGATTTTTCCATCTTTAAAATAAGGGTAACTGTACCAACTTCTAAAGGATGCTCTCAGATTAAAGGCAGTATTTTAAAAGAAACTTGACTGGGGGCTTCATGAATGGTGAGAGCCACAAGTGTAGCTTACTGCCTCTACAACCAAAACAGGCACAGATTTCTCATTTTGCCCTGCTAGATGGAAAATCAAACCTGCCTTTGCTGAGGCCAAGAGGGATGGCACCTCATTGCCTTATAGGACGGTAATCAATCTCTCTGTTCATTTCATGCAGATCAAGTCCTATGGAACATAGACATGTGAAGGAATAAGTGAGGGGCTCTTGTGGTCAGACAGAAAAACAAGGTGGTAGAACAGTCGGTATAAGGATTTTCCCCTTAATTTTGCTGTAGAGGTGATTCCTACTGCCCCTTTGCCCACTCCTTGTCCTTATCCAGTCTAACTTACTTTGACCCACCAGCCTTTTTCTCACAGTAGCTGACTTGGTGGTTCTCAATTAAAGACTTACTGAGAGAATGTAAAATTTGATCAAATGATCCTGTACCACTCGAAGCATAAGCATTTGTCCCTATACTTTGATATCCACAGACCGTATGCATAATGTTTTGGTTATATCAAAGCATTGTACACCATTCTAAATGAAAATATGGATTTTCAAGAATTTCAAACTTTTGTTAAAATATACATAGGACAAATGGACAGAATTTGAATCTTCCTTTATAATAAAGGAAAGACTTAGAATTTTTAATTATGGATATTAGTGTAAATTTATAAACCTAACATATGCCTTAAAAACCCACAGTTTCTCAAGAACACGGTTCCTTTAAAATGTAAATCTTGTAGTTGTTGGTGAGATCTGTTTTGTAAGCAGGAAGCATGGTGGCAGAGGTACACCTGGAGAACCCATTTTTGTACGTATAACACATAAGAGTTCTGGAAACAGTAATGCTAACTAGCTCACAGGCCAGGCTTCCCACTTATATAACACAAATGCAGAACAATTTGCAGATGGATCTCCGGATATTCCTTTGGGTACGGATGTAATGGTATTGGAGGCACAATGTATTCTCAGAAACAGACAATAACTCTTTGTATGGCTGATCTTGGGCAGATTTGTGGATCAGCACAAATTTATGTTCTTGAAATCTGTTCCCATCACTGTTCCTATAACTCCCAGGTGTATTTGCATTTCATAATTTCATTCCTGTCCTTGGCTTAGGACAGAAGATTCACACCACAAATAATCATCAATCAGGGTAAGTCAGTGTGTGTGTGTGTTGTGTGTGTGTGTGTGTATGTGTGGTCATGCGCTTGTCACGGTGTTCCTGTGTTGTGTGTGTGTATGTGTATGTGTGGTCATGCGCTTGCCACGGTGTTCCTGTGTTGTGTGTGTGTGTGTATGTGTGGTCATGCGCTTGCCACGGTGTTCCTGTGTTGTGTGTGTGTGTGTATGTGTGGTCATGCGCTTGTCACGGTGTTCCTGTGTTGTGTGTGTGTGTATGTGTATGTGTGGTCATGCGCTTGCCACGGTGTTCCTGTGTTGTGTGTGTGTGTGTGTGTGTGTGTGTGTGGTCATGCGCTTGCCACGGTGTTCCTGTCAAAGTCAGAGGATAACCTATGAGAGGTGCTTCTCTCCTTACACCACCTGGGTCCTGGGAATCGAACTCATCCTAATGGCAGGTGATTTTTTTCTACCGAGCCATTTTGTCAGCCCTATCTCCAAACTCTTATCAGAAGGATCAAGGACCAACACAGAAATAAGGAAGCATTCCATCCTCAAAGAATGAATCTCTCATTGTAAAAGTTCAGGTATAGCTTCATTAGAGTGAGTGAAGGTTCCCTAGTAGGGGCTAAGACAGAAGGGAGTTGGAAGCAGTGACTGTTTTCTACTTTAGTTCTCAAAGTTTGGTTGTGAAAACACATAATCTATCCTTAAAAACAAATCAAAATCAACAGAAGATTCATAGGCTGAATTCCACAATCGTTCACTGCAGATGGGGAAGCAAATGCACCATTATTCCAATTGCAAAAATACTCTGAGTCTACCTTAGTGGCAAAGACATAGGATTTCCAGGCATGGTCTGCCAGTAACCACCGTGACACTGAAACAGAGACTCTATTTTAAGTTGGTGACAGTGTAAAAGAACATCATCTTCACTTTTGGTCTTACCAGGCACTCCGGCTTGGATCCAGAAGTTAATATCTGTTCCTTCTCCATCACTAAAGACATTGGTGACGTTGAGGGGCTGCAGCAGGCTCATGACCTCCTTCATGATAGCCCTGGCCTTGTCACTGCCGGTGAACTGCAGCCCCATGGGTAAGAAGGTTCCTGAGTCAGACTCCATCACCAGACTGTAGTTGGAAACATTGACCTAAACAAAATATAAAAAGAGATAAGTGTTTGATTCCCATCTACTGCTTCTATGCTATCAAATAATTCACCTCCACACAGATTCTTGTCAAAACAATATTGTTCTTCCCTGATCAATATCTAGTCTGTGTATTTCCTGATGGCTCTAAGAGGTACAGTTTCCCATCTTGGGATTTGTCACACCTAAGAATTAACTGGAAAGTTACAAAAAAAGTAATAGAGGCAATGCAATAAAATTGGCCAATTATTTTTATAGCAATAATAGTTTTTGAAACACTTTGCTTAAGGCACTACTTACTAGAATGTGTTATGTACTCTGCAGGAGGAGAAAAGTAGCCATTAATCTTACCCAACTATGTACCTAGTGAGATAAAAAATAGTTGTTCTAACAAGAATGCCCACAGGTGCAGTAGTGGCCCAATGTCCTGAGAATAACCAGCCACTTTCTGATTGAATTTATGTCCCTCTCTAGAAGATGAAACCCATGCTTAATGCAATATCAGACCAAGAACCTATGAATAGACAAATCATAGCTCCTAGGGAAGAAACTTATACTATTATACTGTTAAAATAGCACAGTATTAGACTGACATCTAATGACTTATCGTTATACCTATAGATCGATGCATCTTTCACTCCTCATCATAGAAGCATCTATTTGCACTAGATAGTGATTAACATAGAGAGCAACAGCAGGCTGGGAGCAGAGGATAGAAGATTTCAGAATCCTCAGTCCTAAACTGGATATACCACATCTCAACCTCTCAAAACTTAGGGGTAATTAACAAAGAAGGGGTAGAAAAATGACTACAAGGAAACAGTGTCTTCTGGACATAGCAGGACAGCCATACAGAGGAACTCACAGCAGTTGTGACAGTGCATACAAGACTTGTGCAAGCCCAAGTCAGACCAAATCTCAGCACAGATATGGGAGGTAGGCACAAAATTCTACCCCTAGCTTTGGGGTGGTCAGCAATTGTTAGCTGCTGAAAGAGGAACCATTGGTTTTCTCTAAGAGTACAGCCCCCAGGAGGATGTAGCACAAATTAGCCTAGACAGAGACAAACTGAAGACACTAAGTCAGGCACGGTGAATCTGAGATAAGATGTGGGAGGGGTGGATGTGATCATAACACATTTCACAAAATTCTAAAATAAGCAATCTGATTTTTTAAAAATGAGATTAACAAAGCAGGATCCTACTCATTGCTGTGTCTTCATTTAACTTTTAGCGAAAGGTCCACAGTACTCATAATAAATGCAGCTATCTTTGCTCGCGGCTGCTGCCTTATGGTACCATCGCTTGAATTACTAATGTGCAGCGTATTTACATTTATACCCTATATTAAGGGCTCATCTAACTGAATACTGCTGCAAGGTTAGCTGGTAGACATGCAATCTGGCAGTCTTAATATTTCTCTCTGTTCTACCTCTACCCAAACACTGCAGGAAGGAAAAAAGCAAAACTTAATACATCCTGTAAACAAAAATAGAATTGGGCACTCTTGTATATGAAGGTTCCCAAGTTGCAAACAGATCCTGTATTTTCAACAAGAAAAGCAGGTGAAGCACTCTTAACTATGTGTTGCTTAGGTTAAACGTGGGGTTAGTTGGCAGGTTAGTGTCCATACCTGACACTAAAGAGAAGTGTGGTGAGGTAGACATAGACATGACTTTGAGATCATTATATTTCATTCCTTAGATGGCACTGAAATTCCTGACTACCAAGGAGAATGACTAGCCACTCCATCTCTCTCATATCAACACACCTTGAGCCTTGCCTTCTCTGTCTGCAGGATGAGACATAAGACTTTACCTAAGTTTGAGTATGAACTTGCAGTGTCATTTAAACAAAGTAAAAGTGGTTGTATGAATTTAATTTACCGCTTCTAACACATATCTTAGGTGATTTCTTGATGTGGGATTCCTCTCTGTATGCTGTGATTACCATTAATGAATAAAGAAACTGCTTTGGACCTACAGCAGGGCAAAACTTAGGTAGGTAGGGTAAACTAAGCTGAACGCTGGGAGGAAGGAAGGCAGAGTCAGAGAAAAGCCCTGTAGTCCTGCCAGAGACAGATGCTGAAACTTTAGCCAGTAAGTCACAGCCATGTGGCAATACACAGAGTAATATAAATGGGTTAAATTAATATGTAAGAGTTAGCAAATAAGAAGCTAGAGCTAATAGGCCAAGCAGTTATTTAATTAATACAGTTTCTGTGTGATTATTTCAGGAGTCTGGGCAGCCGGGAAACAAACAATTTCTCAGTTTCTTGAATTGCAAAAGAATAGAAATCTCCGGGATTTTGCCATATCACTGTGCAATGATAGAATATTGATGGGCACTCCAAACATACTGCAAATAAAGGAGGTTCTAGAGAGGCCACTGGCTGTGAGCAGGACAGACAAAGAGCCTAAGCTTTGGGATTACCCAGTCTGAGTTGGATCCCCATGCTTACCAATTCTTAGCTGTGTGCCTTTTGCACTTGATGTAAACTCCCAGTTTATTCTTCCATGAAATGGGGTAGTAAATTACACCAAGCTCATGGAGATTGGAGCAGCTGCAGTTTGGGCTCAGCTAGACAGGACATTTGATAAACAGCAGCATCTCTGGTTTTACTGGTTTTTCTCTTTTTAGCATTGAGCAGCTCAGATTGTCAAAGATGGTACCAGGGTGAAGCATCCTGTTCAATGACTATGATGACAGGAAGTGGGGTCTGCAGCACTTCCTTTAAGCCAGGCTTTGTGTGAAACACTTTACAGCTCACCCCATGGGCTGCTAAGATAAGCTAGTATAGTTTTCATACAAGTGCACAAAGCCTCTGAGGCTGAGTCAGGTTACCTAGCTAGTCACGGGGAAAAGTGTGTGGTATGAGGACAACCAGCCCTGCCTTCCATTGCTTTGTGTCCCATCTCCAAATGGCCACTTCCAATTTTCCAGTCACAAGTCTTTAAAATCAGAGATACAAATAGTACAGTCAAACAAATGAATAGGTTTTAATTTTTACACAATCATAATACAAAGTCTACTCAGAATTTATTATCTCTGCTAACAAAGTAATTTAATTAAACACAGAGAAGAGTGAAAACAAAAATAATAACATCTTGCTACACCATTTCCTTCCAATTAGGAATCAAAGCCTAAAACAATAAAACTTCCCTTCAACCCAAATAAAACAGGATGTGTACAGACATCAGCAAACTTGAATCCTGGCAAGGTTAGAGATGTTTGATTTCCGCTCATGTATGATTCCATTAGCTGCTGCTAACTTGATAGCAGTGTGTTATTGTTTTCTACTCATATGTAAACATGGCCATATGTTTTCTATAAAGAAGCAAGAAAACAAACCATCCACCATACATGACATCACCTTCCCTCTAGTTATGGAATCATATGAGCTTTGAGATACCACTCCTTGCAAAGGAACTGCAATGAACCACTGCTCCTCAGGAATGTGCGTCACAAGCTTCAGATTACTCAGCAGGAGCAGCTCAGTGTAGGTGGGAACAGCTGATCACTGCTAGAGACAGGGCGGCGAGCCCTGCTCCATGTCATCCGTTCTCCATGCACACCACTGGATATTCCATTGCTTGTTTCCGTGGCATAGGGAAAAGCCGATATCTTGAGACAAAATGCTTGGTTTCTGAGAAGACCAACTCTGATTAAAAAGAAAAAAGTCTGGGACACACAGAGGAAGAGTCTAAAGAGCTCAAGACAAGTCAGGATGTCATCTGTGACCTCGCTTCTCCCTTAATAAAGCTGGTGGCTGTCTACTAGGAGCCGTGGAAATGATCGCTCATTGCCATGCATTGTACATAACCCAAGGTGGAGGAATGCTGTCTGTGACCTCTTACTGCAGTTCTGCTACCATCTGCTCAGGGCTGGGGGTTCACAGCTATCATAAGCCGCAATCACATCCTGCAACACTTCTTTCCCCCCTTTATTCTTTTTCTTAAGGGTTAAGCGACTTGGCCAAAAGCAATTTGGTAACCATTAACATTCTCTGGTTGTAATGCAACATCAAAAAGAAGGAAACTGCTGAAAATACATGTTGAATGTTTTAAATTGCTTGCTTTATAATATAAACACAAGGGTGATGTGTGTATCCTTTCCTATTTTAAAATTCCTGACAATTCCTTTTTTTTAAAAAAAAAAATGGACCCATGTTCCATAATGTCTCCTTTTCTTCCTAAAATTAGCTTCACTTTCGTTTTAAAACTTTTTAACTTTCTCATAACATAGAGAAAATAATTCACCAGAAAATCATGAGAAAATATGCCCATTTCTCAACACATCTTTGTTTTTTTAGTTAAAAGTGACAGTGAAATACTCAAGTAAATGAAAGGAAAGGAGCCTCATAATTATTTGAATTGGGAGTGTAGTGTCCTCACTTTAATCTTCAAAGAAGATAGAGTCTCTACTGACACGGGGCAGGCGGCTCCAGCGTCATTTTCTGGCTGTTAATGCTTCACAGATGATGGTAGCAACTGTTTGGTCAGGTGGTAAGCTCAAAGAAAATTCCTAAAGCAAACCATTTCATGTGTGCTGGGTGGTTGCAATCACCTTCTGCAGCTGTGTGTCAGGGACCCTAACCCCAGCATGGCAGGCACGGACTCGTTACAGAGCTCCAATCCAAACCCAGTCCAGGCTGGAGGGTAGGTAGAGAAACGTCTCTTACCGGATGAAGTTAAAAACAGGTTTTTCTTTCTGGTCAGGTCTATCCTGGAGCTCAAACTTTGTATTTCTGACAGTCTCCAGCATCTGATTTTGAGCGGTCACAAGGACCCAGGGGAGAGGTAGGAAAAGAACGATGACAAGGTCGAGTGCCATACGTTACTTTCACTTGACAGCTAAACTAGCTGGAGCCTGGGGAAATGGGAAGCCTTGGGTAAGTTACATTGGTGCTAAATTGCAGACACCTATTGCAATTTAGCCTCCATCGTGCTGGAGATGGGAGCAGAATGGACAGCTCACTGAAGCCCGGACATATCAGAGTGTGTGCTCAGAGGTATTCTACTGTGGGACAATCCTCGTCCCATTTTTACAATGTCATTTGAAGCATTTTGGGTTTCAGTGAATTCTCCTCTTGTGCTAGTCAAAGTCCATTGATAGTCCTTAAATATAATAAGACATATCATTGCTCACAAATGTCACTATGGCAACCATAAAGAGTCAGCGTGCTAAAAATACAGCAAAAAGATACATTTTAATTACATAGGAAATAGAATTATATTCATTCTGATATTTGAAAAACAATGAAATAGCTAGGGTATTTGACAAACTGACTAAAAGAGGACTCTAGTTAACATTAATGTCTTCCACCACAGGCTATAGTTGTATTCTTGATGTAGCAAAAGTCATGAGGCTCAAGATCTCACAGTGATATTCTGATTTCCTCTACGTCATGCCACTGGCTTCGTATTCTTTTCTATATAGAAATACAGAAGCTTCGAAAGGACAGCCTTCTCACCCTCCATCTCTCTCCATTCTTTCCTACCCCATCACCCTGATAGTCCTTCCTTGTCTCTACTAATTTCTCTCCTGCAAGTTCAAGGTCAGAACTGAATCCTCAATGAGAGAAATACTTTCTTCCAATGAGGCCTTTCTTAATCCAAGAACCTTTTAAGAAAAGAAAAAGTCCTGTGTTTGATGATGCTGATGTGCCAGACATCAGAGTGCTTTCTGGGGAACTTATCTTGCCCTGCTCTTGGTTGGGAAGCCTACAACAGCTTCTTTAAAGCTCTCTGAGATTATGGCTGACAGCTGGGTTCATTTTCTTTCTTTTTCTTTAACTTTCACAACAGCTATATTGCTTTTATTTAAATTATTTATCTGTGCATTTATTTATTTATTTATTTTATTTCCCAAACAGTTTCTCCTCCCTCCTTTCTTCCCATTTCTTCCCCCTACTTCCCTTTTAATCCCCCTCCCATTCCTTCTCCATCTCCATTCAGAAGGGGTAAGGGCTCCCATGGAAATTAACAAAGCATGGTATATGGAGTTGGGGCAGGACCAAGTTCCTCCCCCTTGCATCAGGGCTGATCAAGGCATTCCACCATAGGGAATAGGTTCCAAAGAGCCAGCTCATGTGTCAGGGACAGGTCCTGATCCCACTGTTAGGGGCCCCACAAAACACCAAGCTACACAACTGTCTCCCAGATGTAGATGGCCTAGGACGGCCCCATGCCGCCTCCCTAGCTGTCTGTCCAGAGTCTGTAAGCTCAGGTCAGTTTTCTCTATGGGTTTCCTCATAATGATCTTGACCATGACCCTAATCATATATTCCCTCCTCCCTCTCTTTAACTGGACTCCTGGAGTTCAGCCAAGTGCTTGACTGTGGATCTCTGTATCTGTTTCCATCAGTTACTGGATGAAGGCTTTGTGATGACAATTAGGGCAGTCACCAGTCTGATTACAGGGGAAGACCAGTTCAGGCACCCTCTCCACTACTGCTAAGAGTCCTAGCTGGGGTCATCCTTGTAGGTTCCTGGAGTTTCCCTTGCAGGATTCTCCCTAATCTCATAAAGACTCCTTTATCAAGATATCTCTTTCCATTTTGGCCATTCTTACAGGTGTAAGATGAATTCTCAGAGCTGTTTTGATTTGCATTTCTCTGATGACTAAGGATGTTAAACATTTCCTTAAGTGTCTTTCAGCCATTTTAGATTCCTCTGTTGAGAGTTCTCTGTTTAGGTCTATACTCCATTTTTTAAAATTGCATTATTTATTCTTTTTTGATGACCAATTTCTTGAGTTCTTTGCATATTTTGAAGATCAGACCTCTGTCTGATCTGGGGTTAGTGAAGATCTTTTCCTATTCTGTAGGTTGTCGTTTTGTCTTGCTGACTGTGTTTTTTGCTTTACAGAAGCTTTTCATTTTTAGGAGGTCCCATTTATTAATTGTTTCTTTCAGTGTCTAAGTCCAAGATAAAAAACACTGATGACAACTTATGCTGGAGAGGTTGTGGTATACACCTGCATTGCTGGTGGGAATTCAAGCTGGTACAGCCCCCTTGGATATCAGTGTGGTGATTTCTCAGAAAATTAGGAAACCACCTTTCTCAAGACCCAGTAATACCACTTTTATATATATTTGGGTATATATCCAAAGGATGCTCAACCATGCCACAAGAACATGTGCTCAACTATGTTCACAGCAGCATTGTTTGTCATAGCCAGAACCTAATAACAACCTAAATGCCCCTCAACTAAAGAATGGATAAGGAAAATGTGGTACATTTACACAATGGAGTACTACACAGCTGAAAAAAATAATGGTATCTTGAATTTTGCAGGCAAATGGATGGAGCTAGATAACATCATTTTGAGTCAGGTAACCCAGACCCAGAAAGACAATTATCACATGTACTCACTCATAAGTGGTTTTAAACATAAAGCAAAGAAAACGAGCCTACAAATCACAATCCCAGAGAACCTAGACAACAATGAGAACCCGAAGAGAGACATACATAAATCTAATCTACATAGATAGTAGAAAAAGATGAGATCTCCTGAGTCAATTGGGAGCATGGGGACCTTGGGAGAGGGTTGAAGGGGATGGGAGAGGTAGGGAGGGGAGCAGAGAAAAATGTAGAACTCATAAAAATCAATAAAAAAAGAAAAAAATCAAAAAAAATTATCTCTTTCATTAGTTTCCCCCTCTTGCTCACCCCCAACTCAACCATCCTGATCTCTCATGTTCTTATCGTCTCATTCCCTCCCCTCTAACCCCTGCCCTCAGTTTACCCAGGAAATCTCATCTATTTCCTCTTCCCAGGGAGACCCATGCTCTTAGGTCTTCATTGTTACCTAGTTTCTCTGGGGTTGTGGATTGTAGCCTGGTTATACTTTGTTTTACATCTAATATTCACTTATGAGTCAGTACATATTGTGCTGACTTTCTGGGTCTGGGTTACCTTACTCAGAATGATTTTTTTCCTGGTTCCATCCATTGTGTGTGTGTGTGTGTGTGTGTGTGTGTGTGTGTGTGTGTGTACTTTAACCTATTCGGTGTTCTGTAAACTTCTTGTATTCTTGTACTTTTATAGGCATGTTCTTTTTTTAGGTTGGGAAAATTTTCTTCTGTGGTTTGTTGAATATGTTTTCTGTGCCTTTGAGTTGGGATTCTTCTTCTTCTGTCCCTATTGTTTTTAGATTTGGTCTTTCCATGGTGTCCCAGACTTCCTGGATGTGCTGTTTTAGGAATTTATTGGATTTAACATTTTATTTGACTGATCAATCTATTTCCTCTATTGTATCTTTAATGTCTAAGATTTTTCTCTTTATCTCTTTTATTCTGTTGTTAATACTTGAATCTATAGTTCCCATTCACTTCCCTAGATTTTTGATTTTTAGAATTCCTTAGGTTTCTGTTTTATTTATTGTTTCTATTTCAGTTTTCAAGTCTTGAACCATTTTCTTCAACTGTTTGATTGGGTTTTTTTCTTGGATTTCTTTGCTTTTTTTAAAGGGATTTAAAGATTTCTTCCAATTTTTGTTCGTCTTTCCCTCAACTTTAAGGAAATTTTCATTTCCCCTTTAAGAGTCCTTATCGTATTCATAAATTGATTTTTAAGTTCATTTTCTTATGCTTCAGTTGCATTAGAATGTTCAGGTCTTGCTGTTGTAGGATCACTGGGTTCTGGTGGTGCCATATTGTTCTTTCAGTTGTTGAATGTATTTTTACACCGGTGTTTACTCATCTTTTTTTCCAACTGGTGTGGCTTATGCCTGTGCCTTGATGATATGGATTAGAAATATGTCTTTACACTCTAAAGACACAGATTAGAAGTGGGTCTTTCCGTGTCAAATAATTTAATTAAGAAAAAAACTCACAGATGCACCCAATTATTTGGATTTTAGTTGATTTAAATATGGCAAGTTAACAACCAAGAATAAACATTATAATAATCATATTTTTGTCTTAAAAATACTACTTTATATTCAAGGACTGACACTGTCCAGAGCCACTCCAAGTCTACTCATTTTTTTCGTAGGAAAATAAACAGCTCTTGAGTACTTCTTGGTTGTGAAAATATCCCCATATGCTCTATTTGTTCAAATACTTGTACTAATGTTAGTAAGGATCTTAAGTTTACCTTTAACAGGAATTATTTTTTAAGTGTGCTTTTTTCTTTTGCACTTTCAAAAGCACAGTAGTGGGTCTGAAGCTTCTTGATAAAAATGGAAGCCTAAGAGAAGTTTCAGGGCTCTTGGTTCACTCAGTGAGCTCAAGACTCACTGCATTTCAATCCTTTCACAATGAGCACACTACACAGCCCTATCTAGTATGCTGGCCTGTTGTACTTTATTCCATTTGTGTTTTCTCCTTGTTTTGCTCCTATAAAAAGTCAAGGCATCCTATAAGTAAAATTCCCAAGACCACAAATTAAAAAATGCTCAAGAGCCCAGAAAAGGCAAGAGAGAAAGCTGTGCACCCTATGTTGCATTTCCAGTTTACTAACAGCATGTATGAGCAGCTCATTTAACACTGATGGGGCAGTTGTAGACAGGACTCCATTGGCAACTTGAGAACATTGTGTAGTTCTAGCTGTGGCTGCTGAAGTAAGAGGGAAGACAGAGTAATGCTCTACTGCGCTTTTGTCATCTTGGAAAAGAAAGTAAATCTCTAGTTCCATGAAATAGATGCTGTTGGGGCCTCTCATGCATGTTTGTAATCCCATCTACTTTGGAGACTGAAAGAGGAGCAATGCAAGTTCAAGCCTAGCTTGCACAAGGTGAGGCCCTGTCTCGGTAACATCAGAGGGTAGGGCATAGAGAGATGATTTAGAGGTTCAGAGCACTGGTTGCTTCTCTGGAGGATCAGTTTGGCTCACAACTGCCCATAACTAGCTCCACAAATCTAATGCCCTCATCCAGGCTTTGTGAGTATGTATGCAATATGTATTCACACCTGCATCAATAAAAATAAAAGTACATTTTTAAAAGTAAAAAGAGGGCTGAATATATTGTTCAGTGGAAGAACACTTGTCTCAGTGAGCAAAGGTTCAAACTTAATCCTCAGGATTGGGAAAAGAAAAACTCAGCAGTGATTTTTCAAGGACTCATGTCTATTTTGTTCATGTTTATAATGATGAATAGGGGATAAAATAATGGAACTCTTCAAGAACACTTTTAAAAGATGCAGAAACCTTTAATTTTTATAGCATTCTTTCTGATATATTGGTCATCAACTAAAGTAAAAGATAAAATATTAATATTATTCAGGGAGAAAAATGTATGTATTCAATAGCTATTAGGAAGAAGCTGAGGAGTGAGTTACAATGCACTCTTATTAGCCCTGGGTATTCCTACTTTTCATGCATACCTCAGTACGATTATTAATGGGGCCCTATTTCTTCTGCAACAATTTCTTAGTTCTAACAGTAAATCATATGGAGACCTGTGAAAGGTGCCATTTACAAAGACCTGGATAGAAGTGCGGGGGGGGGGCGGGGCGCAAAGATCACCAGCAGACACTGACTGGTTGCCACACTAAATGTGAGAAATTTTATGCACATGCATCAAGGCCAGAAAGAAAATACAGGAAAGACTGGGTAAAACTTTGGCAGAAGAGGTGATTTTAATCCTAAGAACAAACCACTTTTCTTGAAGTTCTCATTAGAATCATGCTTGTTTACAGTATATCCCAAGGATATAGCCAAGAGGAACCTTGGGATATTTGACAAAGAAAAAGATGAATGAAGAGATACCAATGTATGCGTCCAAATATTGCTGTTGAGATATGTCACTTTACCAGAACATGTATGGCAAAGTCTAAAAGCATAAGGCAAGCATGCTCTACAGAGTACACCCTCAAATATCAATTGGTCTTCCCAAAATTTTGTAAGTGCTATCAAAACATCCCAGCGCTGAGATCACAAGTGACTATGAAATCACTGATGCTGACTGAATGACACTTGGTTTCTGTCTTTGCTTGACTTCTGGGTCTCAAACTGTCAGTTGTCTTTATGTCTGACTAATGCTCCTTCTAAATTTTTATTACTTTTCTCAGCTCTCTGGTCTCTGGATATTGGGTGGTCAGAAACAGTATGGAAACACCTAGTCTTTCCCCAGTTCACACCCTGCTGGAAATCACAACCGGTTTTAAATGATTTTATTTTGTGATAAAGTCCAAGTCCACGTGCCTGTATCTTTCTCCTGAATTTAGCATTTATATTAAATAGCTATTCATGTCTTAGTTTCCTATGCTGATGTAACAAATCACTACAGTCTAATAACATGAAACAAGCAAATATGTCCTCTTTATTACAAAATGACTCTTGGAAGGTTAAAGGCAAGATGCAGATAGACCTGGTGGGCTCTTTCTGGGGGCTCTGAGAACCCTTTTTCTTCATTTTCTGAACTCCAGAGGCTGTCTGCATTCTTTGTCTCATAGTTCTATCACACTGCCTTTTCTCTTCCAACCCATGTCTTTTCATTGCTTCTTCCTTCTTTGCTCTCCTCTCCTTACCTCTAAGAAACAATGACTCACTAAACAGCAAAAACACTGAGATCATTGAGTCTGAAAAACTTGATAGTCGTTTTTGACACCATGTGGGTTTTACCTTCCAAACGCAGCATATCAACGAATCCTGTGGCTCTACTTTCAACATCCACCTGGACATGAGCCACTATGGACCTCACTGTCCAATAAGAGTGCTGCAGTAGAGTCCAGATTATCTTTCTGCCTCACCGTTTGGCAGCCTCTTCTCTGCACAATAATTCTGTGTGCTAATGAATCTACTCCCCTTAAACTCTCCATGTGGCTTTCTTCTGAGTGTGAAAAGTAGAGCCCTTATCTTTGTAAGTTCCTAGTCACTCCTGACCTTCCATTGTTCCTCAAGCCCACTCAACCACCATCCCCACCAGTCCTCCGTGTGCCAGCCACCTCCAGGTCCTAACCACTGGCACTAGTGTGCATTCCAGGAATTCTGACTTTCTCACTCTCTCTCCAGTTTTCTGCTGGGCTCTGCTAAAATTTTATCTTCCTAGATTCCCTCATGTGAAATAAGACTTCCTCCATTGCTCCTAGTAGTAGTCTTCAACTCTCTTATTCAGCCTTATTTTTCTCCTTTGTATCAACAGTGAGATCCCCTTTATATTATACCCCACTTCCTTCCTTTGTATGTACACCATGTGAAATGTTCTTGGCAGGCCTTTATCCAGGCAGGCCCTCTGACTTTTTCTAATAATAGAAAGTGAACACATATGGCAGTATACAACCTGCTGCAAGAAGCTTTTGACCTGAACACTTTTTATGTGATAATAGAAAGTCCGCCACAAGAAGACTTCATCTTGTGCAGTCCTATGCCAGATATGTACAGAAACTGCCTTAGGGTGAGACACCACCAGGGAAGAACAGCCCAGATGACAGCCAACACCAGTTTCCATACACATAAGTGAGGCTACCCTTGACTGCTCAGCCTAGCCAAGTCACCAGATGACCCTAACCTCCTGGCCATGGTTGCTGGATAAAATGCTGGATACTCAATTAAATAAGCAATTTTGTGGTATTTAGAAGCACGTAAGGTGTGTGGTAATATTCCAATGAGACTATACCAAGAACATGTGCACTCAATAACAAGGTTTTGATGAGTGGGCATCTCATAGGACTACTCAAAGAAGATGTGCATGTTTGGATAGAAACTGGCAGTGTGGGCGAGTTAGAATTTTAACATTAAATCAATTAAGGAGTCAGTCTTATAATTCTGTTTAAGTGGGGTCACCTCTTCCTGTTGAGCACACGTGCAGACTCCGATCTGTTGAAATTCCTATGTATGTTTTCAATTCTCAGGCCTCTTCAGACAAAGAATGGAGAAATATCATGACTAGGGAATATTCTGAGCAAAGTGTTGCTAGCTATTTGGTTTATGAGCCTAGAATCCCTAGGTTGTCTATAAAATTTTAAATGGACACTTCACAAGGGAACAAGAGAGTTATCTACAAGAGTATCCCTAACCAGCAGAACTGGCTGGCCTGTTGGATGGGACAAGCTGGTCCATCTGACGACTTTTAGGGGTCAGTGGCTACAACTGTCTTGAGGGAAACTGCTTCAGCTCTTGACCCCTTGAGTCAACTCTTGGTCCATCATCAGAGTCACCATTTGACCATTGCTAGTGCAGATTTTGGGTCTATTCTGAGTCTCCAACAGTTTGTATCCGACTCAGAAATGGCCCAAGAGGCCTAGTTAGACCCAATTGCTTTTTATTAGTGACCTTCTTTCCTTTCTCTCCTCTCTTTAAGTACTTTGCTTTCCCCATGTTCATGGATTGTCAAGCACGGCCATCCACCAGCACCCTTCCTCCATGACTATTCTCTCAGGATTCCATGCAGAGTTCTTCACTAGATCTTCAAGTCTTTACTTAAAGAGTTAAATCTAAGTCTTTACTTAAAGACTTAAAGTGATAACACCACTCCACAAACTCTCCTTCATGCTTCTCTTTCAAAGGTTAAACATTCTCCAATACCCTCTCTCTGTTTTTTCTTACTCTTCCATCTTTGTCTGAGTGGTCTCTTATGTATCTAGCCAGCTTATTATCCTCTGTGCTTGAATGGAACCAAGAGGAGGATAAAGCTTAAATAGGGTGTGGCATTGAGAACGTTTGAGAGGACATGTGCTGAGAGAAAAAATAAATACATTTACGCATTCATGTTTTGTGTTTAAACACATGCATGTGGATATATTCACACATATAAGTCTAGCTTTCATGAGAACAAAACCAAGTCCTATGTTGGGTCATGGTAGTCATGGTCAAGGTAGCAAAGGCCACTTCTCACACTTTCAATCTGTCTGTTCCTCCCACAGTTTTTAAGATTTAGTATGTATTTCTATAAAGCTCTTAAACTATATAAGATTTGACATATTGTAAATGCTAAAAAAAATCAATCCTACTCACAGAAGTTGAGAGTAAAAATGTGACTTCTATAGGCTGGGAGGGTCGAGGAGAGAGAGCAATGGGAAGGGTGACCAGTGGGTGCTCAGCTACAGTTAGCTAGAAGCAAGAAGTACTGGTGGGCTACTACAGCAGGCAGCTGTGCTATCGTATATGAACTTTGGCTTCTAGAAGTGTACAAGGAAATTATTTGAAGGTTCTTACACTGCAGGAATGAAGTGTTCGAAGAGACAGGACTTTAGCCACATCTAAACAGTATGCTGCTCATACACGTATCAAAGCATTCATGTTACCCTTCATAAGTAGAATTTTAGGTTTTTATGTATCAGACAAAATAAGTTCAAAAAATAAAGTAAAAACACAATAAAAAGAACAGAAAGAGAGGGACGGCAGTGCATGTGGCTACAAGGGGCCAACATGGGTGACAAAATTTCCTCTGTGGTCTGAGACACTATTAACACCCTTGTTAGAGTTTTGTAGAAGACTAGTCAAAGGCACATGAGAGATAACTTGTTATTATGTGGAAAGGAATTAATATTTTCTTAGAATAAAAAATCTTTTAAAAAAACCATTACATTAAAAACATTTTCCAGCAAGCTATATAGCATGAGGTCAGTTTTAAAAATAGTGCCCAAAAGTTATCAAAATACAAGTGAAATTTGTAAGGTCATTTTAATCAAGGAACAATAAGGTAATCTTACTTGGAGGCTGAACGATGATTATTTTCTCCTTCTCAGACGAGAGCAGGAGTGAATGCATCCTTGGCAGACCCTGTCTTCATTTTACTATCTGGTCTGAGAGTCTCATGTATTAGATTTAGTGAAATGAAACGGCCCCCACTCGCAGGAGGGGAGGGCAGTAAGCAATAGGAAACTAACTGCCAAGTGAAAATTTAAATGGAATTTTAAAAAATATTAAAAATACATTTTTAAAACCTTAAGCTTTGTTATGTTAAAGTTGGTACAACACGAGGCTAATAACACTCGGCATAATCAGCAAGACTCAATTACAGAAGCCAATAAATGCATCCTGGGACCACCAAGAGTTTTACCAATTGCTTTTTGTAGTCCCTGAGTTTTAAAGTAGTCAGGCAAAATGAAGGGAAATAATAAACAGATGAGGCAATTTGACTTTGAAAAGAGTTAAGATAACTTAATAGGTATATTTTAGATAAAAGGAGGCTAAAGAATTATAGTGATTACAGGGGGATATCCAAATAGGTATCCGCAATGAGCTAAGGGAGGTGAGGAGAAACAATTTTCCTTCTCTGAGAACAGTAATAAACAGAAGCAGCAATCATCAGAAGGGAGGAAGAGAAAGTAGCAAAGGTAGAAAATAGCTTCGAATGTGCTAGAAATAATGGCCACTCTGAGAAGTCACCTGAGGAGCACTTAGGAGTCTAGACACAGAAAAGCCCAAGGAGAAGGAAACCAAAGAATGAGCCAGGCCCTCACCCTGCTGGCCTCCTTGCTACATCTCTGCCTCCTTCATCTGGTATTCCTGGTGCTTGAAGGCTGCAGGTGAGTAGGCTAGGTGTGTGGGTGACCACCCTAAGCGGTGGTTGGCGTAGGCTAGGTATGTGGGTGACCACCCTAAGAGGTGGTAGGCGTAGGCTAGGTGTGTGGGTGACCACCCTAAGAGGTGGTTGGCGTAGGCTAGGTGTGTGGGTGACCACCCTAAGAGGTGGTTGGCATAGGCTAGGTATGTGGGTGACCACCCTAAGAGGTGACTGGCCTAGACTAGGTGTGTGGGTGACCACCCGAAGAGATGGTTGGCCTAGGCTAGGTGTGTGGGTGACCACCCTAAGAGGTGACTGGCCTAGGCTAGGTGTGTGGGTGACCACCCGAAGAGATGGTTGGCCTAGGCTAGGTGTGTGGGTGACCACCCTAAGAGGTGGTTGGCGTAGGCTAGGTGTGTGGGTGACCATGCTAAGAGGTGACTGGACTAGGCTAGGTGTGTGGGTGACCATCCTAAGAGGTGGTTGGCATAGGCTAGATATGTGGGTGACCATGCTAAGAGGTGGCTGGCCTAGGCTAGGTGTGTGGTTGACCACCCTAAGAGATGGTTGGCCTCAGAGCAGAATGAAACCTGCAAGTGGAGGCGTGAATAGGTGAAGGTTCTGATAGTATCTGATGTACTTGTTAGCCAGTTACTTAACCACTCTGGCCTCTGATTTTGTGTTTATAAAATGGAGGTATTCCTAGTTATTGTGCAGGTTTATTAAGGTAGGAGTTCTTAAACTGGGGTGTGCTTGGGAATTCATAGATTCGGAGCAGGTCTGGGAACCTGAAAGGAAAAAAATTATTTATTTTTCCTATCATGCAACAGAAATTTAGACTCTATTTAATATAACTTGTGGAGATTAAAATGCAATTACATTATTTGCTCTTCAATTCCTCCCATTTACACTCCCAACTCTCTCAAATTAGTGGCCTCTTAGAATTTCTTTAGATTAGGGAGGTTGGCAACAAACCACAGTAGAACCTGTCACTTTGTCAGTAACAGGTATCATAAATATTTTCATGTCATGTTATGCATGTTGTAATTTTTTTAAAAAAACTTATACATTCATCACACTGAAATTATGGCAACAGTTAAATCATAGTTTAGAGCTGTTATTTAAAAACTTTAAATATCATACATAAAATTATTTAAATTCAATTAAAAAAAAGATAACTGACTTTTAATAAAGGTCTTGTCCTTATAGCACTGTTATTTTTACTTTATATATTCCCTAGTAAAGTTCAGAGCATAAGCAGTGGCTATATTTCTCTGATGACTGAATGGCAGTTTTATTAATGATAAAGATAACTGTTCCTGTTTTCATTCTTGTTATACTCACTTGAGTTATTCTTCTCTAGAAACTGTGAGTTGGTATTTTGTTTCTGTTCTATCATTTGTGAATGACTGTGAACTACTTGATCGCTCTTAGGCTCATGCCATCTTCAGCAAAGGGGCAATTCTCTAAGAAGGCTCTGAAGACTATGAATATAGTCAAGACTTCATATATTCAAAGGTACACCAGATGGTTACTTTGTTCTATTGAGATGTGTGATTACTATCAACAAGAGTGATTCATAAGTAGAATATTAAGTCATATCCCAGGCAGAGTGCACTTGAGAGAGAAAGGAAACAATTATGACAGGATAATGGTTAGAGACTAGACTATCTTCAGGAAATTGGCGGGAAAAATGCTATTTAAATGTTTTTCTTAAAAAAATAGGAAAGAAAACATATTATTTTTCTGATAGTTGGGATCTTCTACTACAAAACTCAACAAACATGCCCTAGCCTGCTTTGAGTATAAGAAATACATTTTCTCCCAATTTTAACATTTTGGGATACGAAATATGTCTTGCATTCCACATGAAGCTAGCCAAACTCAAGGCAAGGAAACAAACTCTTCCATGAGTTGTTCTTTACAATGTCTGTTCATGCACAAAGTGCCTCACTGAGGGGAGTCATTGTACTCTACACTGCAGTTATTTGTTCTTTTGTCAACACAGATCATTGAATTTTAGCCCTAAGCCCCTAACTATTCATTAAATTTTTCATAAACTCTTGATGAATACAGAGGATTGAGTTTCCTCTGTGAGGGGAGCAATTGGAAGCAATAGCCTCTTTGGGAGGGATCCCTGATTGCTGAAGGGGAGTAAAGACTAGTGTCCTCAAGCATGCTTAATAGGTATCACTTACCCAGGTTTAGAATTAGTCTGTCCAAATATCCATCACATTTTGGCAGAAGAGGTGTGGTTTTCGGAGACTTATTTTTAAATTTATGCTTATCTATGTATGCCTGTGTGTATATACCACATTATGCAAGGGGCAGTAGAAGCCAGAAGGTGTCAGACTCCTTGGAGCTACAGTTATGGGCAAGTGTCATCCCGTGTGTAGAAGGCTGAGACTAATACTCTGGTCCTTTGGGGGAGCATCTTCAGCCTCGGGGTGGCTTTTAGAATTTTTTTTTAAATCTTAGACAAAATGAAGATGCAGAGAAAAGTGTTTTTCAGTGTGCCTTGTGATCAGATTGTCAACTACAAAGAAGCATTCTCATTACTTTGTTAAATCCCCTTTGCTAAGGCAGCCCTGCTTATGACTAATGGGTTTCATAATGATCTTCAGACTCCAAGTTCAAAGTATTTAAACATGAAAATGGTTGCTCACTTTTGCTAAAGCAGCTTGGTGTTTCCCCAATACCTGCAATGTAATGTGTAATCTCATGTGATGTGTATATCTAATCTCATGATTACATCTCAATCTTATGGGCACATATATCTGTGGGTCATGGGAGATGGCTTTTCATTTAGCTATATAATTTTGATGTATAGAATATGTGCTGGGATGTGCTTCATAATCAAATCTATTTGTCCCCACAAGGACTGTAGAAACTTAAAGGCCTATTTTGTTCTTTTGTTCAGACTAACTGCATACAATTATCTCCCTCTCACTCCAGCCCAAGTTCAAACTAGACTAAAGGCTTTTTGTAAAAAGATCATAAGTTTAAAACTTTACAGCAGTGAACAAGGTCAGAGTCGCAGATATAGAACCAGGTTGCTGCACAAAGCACCCTAAGAAAAGCATGCCAACTCTTCCCTTGTCAGTCTGATAACAATAGACCTTTGCCTAAAAGTTTGTCACTAGATAAGGCCCCTTCCAGTTCTGGTCATGGTCTTACTCTTGTATCCTTAGAACCTTGTATTGCCATGGAATAGGGACTCAGTTCCCTATTGCTTACCCTAGGAATGTGCTTTTGACCCATGAGAGGTAACTCTTGGAATATTTGTTTTTTTTTATTGTTTCAAGACTCCTGTAAAGAGAAGACCTTTCAGGCTAGAGAAGAAGCTGGAAGGAATTAAAATTTGGACAGGGGAATTAGAATATAAATAGAACAATAAAGGGACTGATTCAGAAAAACATATGTGAGTGAATTCATTTGTTAAGAGACTCCCAAAGAGAAAGTCCTTTTTTACTTGTTATAGCTTCCAATCTGAGCCCCAAAGAGTCTTGGGGTGGACCCCAAAGGCTGTCATTAGATCCTAATGGCAAAACTGCAAGGGATTGTTGGTTTAATAATAATAATAATAATAATAATATCCTGTTATTTTATGGCTTCTGAGAGATCTGCATTGAGATTAACTGCATTCCTTACAGACACAGAGTCAGTGAACCAGGTGCCTCTGTCCAACCTCATGTGTTCTGTATTTTCTCTCTTGCCTGTTATCTTATATTTTAAGTTTGAGAATATAATATCTAACATTCTACAAATCTTTTCCTTTGAGTATATAACTGGAACATAGAAAACAAAATTCATTTAAATAGAAGTAAAAGGAGTTTCTTTTATGGCTATTTATAAGGCAACTGTGAGAACCATGTGTAGGAGAGAGATAGAGATATCAGAGATGCTGGAGTATGACTCTTGACATCTCTCAGGTCCCTTGTCAGTAATAGCTTACTGGGGTAGGCATCATTATCTTATTTGAATGGTAAAGTATCTTCTGGAAACATCTAGCTTTTTATATAACTATAAAGGGCACATTTTACCAAATTGGAAAAGTTGTGAGAAAGATATACTTTATTTGAAAATTTTAATATTAACACCAGAATATTGGGCTCTCACAAAGACACTGTGAATTTATTAGTTCACAAATGCACTTCCATATAATAAAATAATTAGTTAAGAAATTATATTTGCACTTTCAACATTCTTGTTCAATAGGAATGTCAGTATAATTAGGCATTAAGTATATTATCAAGACTTGAAGGTAGCAACCTTATGTTCAAGTGAATAATTTTTTTCCTCTTTGTTTGCTCCATTCTTATGTTGGTGATTCAGAAAAGCATGTCTAAATAGAGGCTTTAACACTGTACTATTTTACCATAATTACCTCAAAGATGAGAAGATAAAAATCACATGGGTGGCTAAAGCCTTCCTGCCAAATTCTTTGGAGGCCAATCAGTTTAGTGTTTCTGGTGCCAGAGCATTGTTCTGGTCTTGATCATGGTTTATATTTTCAGCGCCTTTCCCTTCTGTAGTATTAGACCTTGGCAGGCTGGATTAGCCACGAAGGACATCTCTTTATCACGACCACCTTTCATGGAAGAAGAGTGAGCCCTAATGCATTTTTGGCAGGTGGAGATTCTTTTCTCTTTTGTAATTCTGGACTCATCTCCCGGTCTTCAGTGCACCTGTCTTTCATTGTTGTCTTCACACTGGGACTAAGGCAGTCACATAGAAGACAATAACTTTGGAGACGTACAGCTCCCTGCATTTGTTAATGTTCCTCTGATCTCCTAAACTGTAGGATTAGATTAGTGTATTATAGAGATATGCTCTATATCTGATGATAGAAAGTGCTAATGCAATAAAATGTTTTTGGGAATTTTACAAAACAGCTCAGACTTGAGTTCATCTTTGTATATTTCTATCCTGAGAACTCCACGCACAATTACAGTAAGAGAAGAGAGATGAACTCAAATTGAGAAGAGGCTGATATGTTGAGTACCTAAGATCTATACAAACACAAGGTCTAAACAGACTTCCACACATGACTGGCATCTTGTCTCATGTAACTTTTCTTATTGGGCTAAACACTGAGAAATGTCATAAGGTGGTATCCTGAGGTATTTCTGATCAGAAGACAGAGTTTTGGATAGAGCCATGATTTTGACATTTATTATTGCAAGAAAGAAGGGCTTGGGATGTTTTCACATTGTATTTTTTGCTTAACTACAAATTTACTTGAAAAATAAACCAAAACTAAGAAGACATATACAAAGTCCAAACGTTGCTGTTTTATTATTTAACAAAGTCATTGTAGTAGGATTTGGAGAGAATGTCATGAGTAAATGCACACATTTGTTTTTAAACTGCCCAGTAACTATGACAGAGCAATGTGTCTCTTAAGATTAAAAGACAGCCATGCCCAGTGTTCCTTAGCCTTTTACTTCAAAATTGTGTACAACAGATCCTATGCTACATGTGTTTTAAACTACATACCTTGAAGCTTCTTGACTAGTGTATTTGTGTACTGATCAGCTCAAGGCCATTCTTCCATGACAATCTGATAGATACTGTATTTCAGATGACTGGTAGCCAAGTAAATAGGTAAGTCATTGTGGTTGAAATCTTGAGACAGGAGAGCTAGGTTCATGTTTAGTCTCTGAACTCAATGGCTTGTGCAGCCTTGGGTACATTCTTCAACTCACTGAACCTCTGCTTCTTTAGATGTGAAATCAGGACTGCATCAGAGTCTGGCAGTTGCCCAAGTCACTAATACTGTCAGTGAGATAAAGTGTATGAGGACAGTTCATAAGTGTTGGTACAGATGACATTGTGTGAGAAGTGTGAACTTGATTCATAGGTTTTGTGAAACAAACTCTTTTTCTTTCAGAATTTTGCATGGCTTCCTTTCCTCTGTAAGCCTACCTACCAACCAAAATCTATATATACTACTGGACTTTTGATTGAATGAATGGAGCACATTATTTCCCCTTACATGAAAAAATGGGCAATTTTCACAAAGCTCTTTCCCTCTGTCTACTATTAAGTCCTAATCCCTTGACCTTTCCTAATTCAAATGACAAAACAGCTTGATTGCTTCCCATTTGGCTCTGCAGGATATAATGAAGTATTTTCTAGAGCTTTGGAGGGGAAACAAATCATCCAACTATGTGGAGTGGGGGCATACCACATACTCTGTTAGCCCACAGTTAATGCCTGGAGAGCTGGCCTGACCCTTGTCACTGTGGCACAGCCCTAACTCAGTAGATGAGTTTTATTAAATGAAACTACAGGGATGCACTAGAGCAAATGAAACTTCTGTTCTTAACTAGTGACAGAAATGCTGTTTAATTTGGAAATCACTCAGATTGCGAAACTGCTTTCTGCCTTTGTAGAAAGGCCTAGTTAAGCTCTCTGAATTTGAATTGCTGTTTATGTATGTTCAACTGTGACGGGTACAAAGCTCTTGAGAAATTGGTTTTGAGAAATTCTTCTTTAAAAGAACCGCAGAACCAATGTCAGCAAGCTGCTGATTGCTGTGGGCAACACCCAGCTTCTAAGATGTGTAGCTGCAAATGGCAGGCAAATATCTCATAACAGACTATAGAAGGAAGGGCCTCGGAAAGAGAGTGGAGAATAAAGTTCTAACCTTGCAGTGTGTGTGTGTGTGTGCGTGCACACACATAAGTGAGTCAGCAAGAAATATAGATGGCGTCTCATTGCTAAGGAGATTAGAAAACCAGGCCCCAGTTTCAAGAGACAGTGAAGAGTTGGTCAGATGTACCACAGGTACCACAGGACTTGGGAAAAGAACCCCTTTGGAATGGTCATTAAGAGAGTTCCAGAGAGAAAGACGAAAGTCTCTGGCTGGTCCACAACTTGAGGTCACACCTGAGCCCTATTATTCTACTGCTGTTTCCCTGGTTGAGCTATCATCATCATGATTGCCTTGTTTTAACAATGCTCGTGGGGTAGAAGGTGAACCTCCACCCAGGAGAAGCTCTCTAGCACTGACTTTCAGGCAGCCCTGCCAGTTTTAATTCTATCCAGCCAACTCATGGCATTTTGGACAGACTTCTCTCTGAATTATGTGATGCAGAGAATCGTGGTAAACTCATCCCTGCCAGAAGTAGACAGTCAACCTCCAGGAGGCATGGGAGATAGATGGGAAGCCTACTTCAGATCTCTTTAGAAGAGCTTTTAACCCCTTTTTCCAGTGATAATAATTTGGGTTCAAAGTCAATATAAAAATAGACAAAAACAAGACAAAACAAAACAAAAAACGGAATCTGGGATGTGGTAAGAAATTAAGGGCCAAGACACACCGCAAGGTTCATTTCTTTTTAAGCACCTATTTATTCTGCGTGTAAATTTTTGAAAAAGATATTTCTCAAATTATATCTTATAATATTAAAATTAAATTTACTATCTGAATAAAACATCCTGATCCTGCTTTAAGAAATACTGGATGCTACACAGTGGTACTATAAGGTGAAAAGGGCCAAGGAAAAAGCCCCCTGCCCCTGATTTGACCCCAGGACCAGGACTTGAAATCACACCAATCCCTGACCTTGCCCCAGAATCAAGCTTCAGAATCCCAGCAGTCCCTGAGCACAGAATCCCACCAATCTCTGAGGTCTCTGACCTTGAAATCTCACCAATCCCTGAACTTTCCCCAGAATCATATCACAAAAACCCACCAATCCCAAGCCACTCTGGAGAGCTCCACCTGACAAGAAACCCTCTATAAGCTCTTATAGTGCCTTTGTGGTAATTCCTTGACTCCCAGTTGCAAAAGTCCCTTTCCATCTGAACCACGATATTTATTGGCACAGCCCTGCAATCCCAGTACTCAGAGACTTAGTCAGAAACACCACAAGTTCCAGACTAGGCCACAGAGGAAAACCTGTTTCAAAAGTAAAAATAAAAAAATAGCAAAAACAAAGCTGGAAGAGGAAAAAGAGGAGAAAAAGAAATATGATGAGGAGAAACATTAATTGTTGTTGTTTTGGGTAAGGGGTAAGGAAGATGCATGTAGGTAGAGTTCATGAGGACCTGAGCTGTATCCCCAGTACCCATGTGGAAGCCAACATGGCAGAACACACATGTAACCCCAGAACTGCATGTGTTGTCACAGAGAACAGGTGAACCAGTGCAACTGAAACAGTGAGCTCCAGGGTCAGGGAGTGAGATCCCGTTTCAAAAATTTAAGGAGGGTATTTAATGTTATTCTGGTCTCCACAGGCATGTGCATAGCTGAAAAAAATCTCATTTAATGAGGGGTTTTGAAATTCAAATAGCAAAATTCAAAAATCAAACATTCTAACACAACATAATCCAAAGATTAACTAATTTGATACTTACATGTTGAGGAAAAATAATAGAAAAATATTATTTTGAAACTCAAATAGCAAAACTTAAAAATCAAACATTCTAACACAACATAATCCAAAGATTAACTAATTTGATGCTGACATGTTGAGGAATAATGTAGAGAAATATTAGGTCTTTGTTTTCACCACCATCTTCCTACGGGAGCAGAGCAGTATAAAACACTGCTACCCCTAACATGCAACAGCGTCCAGTATGAGCTGAGGTGCTTCTGGCTGCTGCTGGAGGGCTGCTTATTGGTTCCTGGCTGCTCAGCCCCGAAATAATCACACAGAAACGATATTATTTAAATCACTGCTTGGCCCATTAGCTCTAGCTTCTTATTGGCTAACTCTTACATATTAATTTAACCCATTCCTATTAATCTGTGTATTGCCACGTGACCATGGCTTATAGCTAAAATTCCCAGAGTCTGTCTCCAGCGGCTTCATTGCTTCTTTCTGACTCCACACTCTTTCTCCCAGCATTCAGCTTAGTCTTCCCCACCTACCTAAGTTCTGCCCTATCAACATGCCCTAGCAGCTTCTTTATTTATTAACGGTAATCACAGCACACAGAGGGGACTCCCACATCAGGCTGCCTTTGTGATGACCTTCGGAGTACAAAGTATACACGTCGTGCATTCAGAGCCAAAGTGGCAGGAAAGTCTTAGCATTACCGAGTGCTCCAGAGACTATGGACTGCTTGATTTTGATTAATCTTCAGCCATTTCATATTCAGAAACCCTTTGTTGCCACAGACTGCCACTTTCACTCCACGTGGGTTAGTGATCCACAGTTTCAGAGGCTGTGGTTTAAATGATAAAGCATAAAAGACAACTCCAGTCAAATTAAAATATCCCTGGTGATTTCAAAGTCTGTGCTGACTCTGTAACTCAGTGAGGCCAAGCACATGCAATGGGTAATTTAGTCCCAAATGCGCTGACCCACATAGGTCACTTTTGAGCCCAAGGCATGACACCCGGGTTCAGATTTGTGCTTCCTAGAAAGCCAACCTGATTTTCTTAGGAAATTCATGCACCAGATGTGCTGCAATGCTTCTCCTTGATTGGATAGTGACCTGGTTAAGCATAAGGAGGCACTGAGGCAGAAAGTATTTGCGTCTTATAGTCAACCTCTCGTCTGCCAGTTAAGCAGATTGGATATAACTAATGCCCTCCTCCGTGGCTTTGAAGCTAGAGAAAAATAAAATGCTATGCTAGTCACAACGATTTCAGCATTTTGGCTCAATGTTTTCAGAAACAAGTTTAAAAGGTGATTGCATTATTTGGTTTAGTAATGGAAGTAGAGAAATCAGGATTTTTTTTTTTTACATGTAGTAAGTTTGAACCAACAATTAAGTTGAACTCCACATGCTCTGAAACTCTAAAAGGTAATATAAATATTACCCAAATAGTAGGTAAGGTCTTACAGGCCAAGAATGGGGTACAATTCCATTCTAGCTGTCACAGCTTGTTGTTGCATTTAAATTTTCTCTTTTAGGAAACTCAATGAAAATCAGTATAAAGGTATTCTTCCTAAAGAGATATGAAGAACAGAAGTATATTACACCTGCTCCTGCTCATCGACAAAGTGGTATGTGATTCTTCTACAAGCAAAGGGAGTATTCTAATAATTCTTCCTAGATTGACATACATTTATATACAATTTCATATATGTGTATAAGATATAAAAGCCCATACCATGATGACATTCTACTCAGGAGAGAGAGAGAAAAAAATAAAAATAAGTATCCAAATTCTTATAAGATCAGCATCGTCTCCCAGGTGTGCTAAACCAATTATATGCAAGTGAAAACTAAGAACACACCAAGAGAAATGAAATTTAAACTAATTTTGTAATATGCTTGGTTGATTTATGCAAATATCTAGACATTGAAAGAAAAACACAAGATGCTTAAAAGCCAAAAAAGCAATGGTGGGGACCCTAATTTCTCATGAGCAAGGCTATGCAATGTAGGACATTAATGATGGTGGGAAAACTGTGTGGTGACACAGTGCGAGCCATTACACAGGACATCAGCTTTGTTGTTCTTACACCCAGTCTGAACAGGTGCACCACGTTGTCACACTTTAGTATTGTCACCCTGACTACCTTAACAATATATGGGAACAATAGGGTCTCGCTGGAATTTGTAACACACCCCTTTAATTTAGAGTGAATTGCAAAACTTAATGTGGGTTAGAAAGTTGGCAAAACCTTACTACTAAAAGTAGCTAATATTTTTGGATATTTATATAAGTAATGAGGAAATTTTGTTTCTCAGTTCTGGAAACACAGGAAATGCTAAATATAATCATATATATTCATCTTAGCCTTTTCTGTTCTAAGGTAGTTAGAGTTTAAATAAGCTGATATGTTTAGAGTCATCATCAATCCCCTCCCTCATTTGATAAAACCTATTTAAATATTGCCCTTATTAATGACCACCAGAACACAGCATGTTCATTGCCCCTATGTTTCAATTGTTTGAAGTTTGGATAATAAATCAGAATAAGGTTAAATATTTTTCATGTCAAACTAGAACATATCAATCTATTTTATTGGACTACTTCATGCAATGAAGCTTTCTTGAGGCCATATCATTTTGCTAATTATAATTATGCCAAATCATTTTGCTTAATATGAAAAAGATTTTGAAAGGTCAGAACTAATTCAGTTTCCCCCTTTGTACATTTTAGAATGTGAGAAGTGACATTCTGGCTTCCTAAGAGAAGGAAAGAGAGTATCATTGTTTCCATGATAAACTGATTAGACAAATGGCATCTACACAAACATCACTTGATTAATTGATTTGAAAATTTGAGAAATTCATTGTATTTCTAAATTTCAAAGTTAGATTTCACCCTCACAACTCACCTTTTATTTACAATAATATGTTCTTTGTGTAGTGATATTTCTTTCTAGTAAACGTGAGCTGGATTGAACCTAACAAACAGTTCATGCTTTAAATAATCACGTCACCAATAAGTAATAATGCAAAGGCATTTTAGCAGACCCTTACATCCTTTCTAAAACCAACTTTCTTTCTGGTCATAAATGAAATCACCTTCTGCTGAGCATTGAGGCGGTCTCTCTCCTCTCTGGTGCCCCACTGAATTCTAGCAAGCCTGCTCTCCCTTAATGCCCTAAGGAATCAGTTGTGGCTTCAGTAGGTCACCAATCCTCCTATTCCAAGGCATTCCTCCCACACTGAAATAGCATCACCCTAATCACTAACAACATCCTCCTTAAGTTGGTTTAATGAGAAATGTCCCTCATAGGCCCATGCACTTGAACACTTGGTCCCTTCTCTGATGAAGATGCTGTTTGGGAAGGTTATGGATCCTTTACAGGGTACAAATTTGCTGGAAGAAGTATGTTAGTGGTGATGGGCTCTGACTTTTATAGGCCTGTCCTGCTTCCTGATTTCTTTCTGCCTCCTGTATGTAGATTAAATACAATCAGCCAGCTTCCTACCTCTGCTGATTGCTTTCCTACCTTCTTTAACTTTATGGACTCTCCCTCTGCAATTGTAAAACTAAATATACTCTTTCGCTTTCAAGTTGGCTTTGGTCATGATATTTTTCACAGCAAAAGAAAACTAATATACACAACAACCTCAAGCGAGTAAATGTCTTTTATAATTTCTCTAAATTATAGAACACCAGAATCAAGATGGTCTTATTGCAATGAATGAGAAAGAACCATTAGAGTAGAGGCAGTATTTTTCTTCTGGTCTTCAGAATTACAACTTTAAATATACGTAAAATATGATACCTATGGGAATTACCCAACATAAAAAGGCCATCAGAGTACATACTGGGAAGGATAGGAGCAGCTAGGATGCTCATATGTAGCTGGTGAGGATGTAAAATGATAAGTTCTTTTATCGGTTTCTAATGAAATTGAACATGATCTGTCATATGATCTAGCTACTCCTAGAATGTAAAGTAAATATATATGGCCATCTAAATGTCTGTACAGAAATGTTCATAGCACCTTTATAGTAGCTAACACTAGAATGAACAGAAATGTCCATCAACAGAATACCTATGTTCCTTTACTCCTGGAGAAAAGAAATTGGGATCTATTCACACAACAAAGAGCAACTCAAAAAGGGGCCAACTCCTGTTCATGCAACAACACTGATGGATCCCAAAATCATAGTGAAAGAATACAGATTCAAGATTATATACTACATGATTATGTTTATATGAAGATCAAGACCAGGCTTAACTAATCTGTGGTAATAAAAAAAAATCAACACAGTGTTTGCCTTTGGTGGAGTTGGAGGTCAATTTGAAGAAGTATAAAGAACGTTTCTAGCATAATGGGCCCACTCTCATGTTGTTCCGTGTGATGATTACCAGATGTGATGGCTACTTTTATGTCAACTTGACACAAGCTACAGTCATCTGAGAGAAGGGAACCTCGACTGAGAAAACACCTCCATAAAATCAGACTGTACGCAAGCCTTTGGGGGCGTTTTCTTCATTAGGAATTGAAAGGGGAGGGCCTAGGTCATTGTGGAAGGTGCCATTCCTGAGTTGATGGTTCTCATTTCTGTAAGAAAACAGGCTAAGCAAGTCATGGGGAGCAAACCAGTATGCAGCACTCCTCCAAGGTTCCTGCATCAGCTTCTGCCTCCAGATTCCTGCTGTGCTTAAATTTCTGTCCTGACTTCTTTGGGTGATGAATTGTGACATGGAAGCATAAGCCAAAGAAGCCCTTTCCTCCCCAACTTGTTTTTGATCATGGCATCTTATCAGGTTAGGAGCAGTAACCCTAAGACACTAGAATAAGCCATTCCTCTTTAAAGGCCAATTATTATTGATAATGTAGTTGTTTTGGTGAACAAAAGACTAAGTTCTGATTGACTAATTTAATTGTCATTGCAAAATCTCAATAGTGTCTATTTTCCATAATTTTACCCAGTAAATGTTGCCAAAAGATCCACGTATATACTTTTTTGATAGAAAGTTTGTTTCTTTGGAAAGAGCATTTTAGATATTGCAATAAAATCCTACATGAATTTAGAAATTCACATACTGAGCACAAATAGCCTGACATATGCCACTCTAATTTAGTGAATTTTCAGTAGTTTAGTAAATTTCAACAGGCATTAAAATGATTAAGCTAATAGTTTACAAAACAACATAATTATAAAGTAAAGGTGGTTATTAATCAGAATCTAATTTTGAAAATCAGTCTGGCAATAAATTCTGCTCTATGATTTAATTTTTCTATGAATAACTAATAAAAACACATTGTAAATCAAGGCATATTTACTAAAAAAAAATGACAATGAATACGAACATTGCTTCTAGTCTCATGAAGACCAAGCATGCTCATTACAATAGCTCTTTAGAATTTTCATTGCCAAATAGGTTCTGTGAGTGGGAAATAAAAACACATTCAGAGGAGCAAAAAGGAAAAAAGAACAAGAACTGTCTGCATACTGCTTTCCCCACCGCTGACCCCACGCATGTCTCGCCAGCTGTGCGGTTAGACTCTACCAAAAAGACTGAGAAGTAGCCTGTGGATCTAGCTTTATGATAATACACTATCTCTCTGCAGAATACTCACTCTTAAATATATCTGACTGCAAAGAAAATATACAAAATTTTCTTTTCATGTAAAACAATACAGAGATTATTATAAGGAAATAATGTGAAACTGCACTTTTTATCATAAGACTATAGATCAGTAAATATATTCTGTTAGGGACCCCAAAAGCTAATATCTCAAATTTTTGTGGGCAACATTCAGTGCCCTGCGTTGCCAGCTGAAGACATAAACCGTTGGTAGCTTGAGGTCACATAAACAAGTGGCAGGATAGATTTGTATGTAGATGTGTGTGTGTGTGTGTGTGTGCATGTGTCTAATTGTGATGTGTAGATCTGTGTGTATTGTGTATACATGTATTATGTGTTTGCATGTATGTATGACATGTGTGTATGTGTGTACATGTAAATGTGTATGATAATGTTTAATGTGAGTATGCATGTGTATACATGTGTGCTTATAAATGTGTATGTGTGACTTACATGTTTGTGTTTGTACAAGTGTATGATTACATATGTACATGTTTGTACGTGTGTGTATGTTTACATGTGTGAACATGTTTGTGTGTAAATGTTTTGTGTACAATTGTGTATGTGTGTGTTTTTATGTGTGTAAGCACATATTTGTGTGTGTATGTGTATGTATGCGTGCCTGTCAACTTCTTAGAAATGTAAAGTCCAGTCATTTCTGACTAATTTCATGCATTTTAGTAGGCCACAGTGAAACTTAAAACCTCACAGAGCACAAGTTTTTCCTTCAATTTTCAGAATTTCAGTGGTGAGGAAATTGCAAGCTAAATCTTCCACAGTTTAAACTCAAATATTTTTCTTGGGGAAGAGTATATTTTAAAAAATATTTTTAAAAAAGCTTTAGAGTAGCTCATTCAGGAATCCCATTTCCAAGAAGAACGAGATATATGGAATTTTAGAGCCCTTCATTAAAAATGATTTGGGTCCTCTTCTTGCCCTGAGGAGAAAGTGTCTAGTTCAGGCTCCGTGTTACCTTTCTGCCCTCCGAACCCCTTCCCATTTCTCGGGGTGCCATGCTCTCCCCTTGTCCAGCTTTTGTACACACAGTTCCCTCTGCTAAGCCTGATGTCACCTACTCCCGCCACCCCTTTGCCTTTGCTCACTTCTCTTCACTCCCCAGATCCCAACTTGGATGTCATTTCTTCTGTGTAGTTTCTCCTGATTGTCCGTCACAGTCATGATAGGTGACCCTCCTCTGGCCACCATCAACACCTAGTATTTTAATCAGAAGACTTAACGAACCTTACAGTAAACATAGTGTAATTGTTTTTTTTAATTATTCTTTGGGGGCCTGACATCCAGTGTCAGACTTGTTCCTACTTATGAATAACCAGGCTTAGCTTGGCTTGTTTCTAGCCAGCTTTTCTAACTTAAATTATCCTGTTTCTCTTTAACTATGTTTTCCCTCTGGGATTTTTATCTTTCCTTATTCTATATATCTCTGTTCCTTTCTTACTCCATTGGCTATGTGACTGGGTGGCTCGCCCCTGTGTCCTCCTCTCCTACTTTTCTCACTTGCTCTTCCCTCAAGCCTAGGTTTCTCCTCCGATTTATTCTCTCTGCCTGGCAGCCCAACCTATTTCTCTCTCCTGCCTAGCTATTGACTGTTCAGCTCCTTATTAGACTAATCAGATAACACAGTTTTATAAAGTTAAACAAAATCATAAAAGGGTGAGGCACATCTTTGCATCCGTAAACAAGTATTCCACAGCAGAAACGAATGTAACAAATTTTAAAATAATATTCCTCAACAGTGTAGAGTGATCTGTGTCATTCATTAAATTATGGTTTTATTTTAGCTAGGTTTTATCATGGTGATAAAAATACCATGACCAAAAGCAACTTTGGGAGGAAATGCTTTTGTTTTTTGTTTTTCCTTATAAGTTACAGTCTATCATCAGGGAAAGCCAAGACAGGCCCTCAAAACAGGAACCTGGTGGCAGAAACTGAAGCAGAGGCAATGGAGTGGTGTTACTACTTACTTGCTTGCTCCCATATGGATTATTCAGCTTATTTGATTATATAATTCAACCACCTGCCCTGAGATGTGGGCTGATCCCGCCCCCATCAGTCATTAACCAATAAAATGCCTTACAGACTTGCCCACAATCTTAAGGAGGCATTTTCTCAATGGGTTTTTTAATCTCCCAGAATGACCCCAGTTTGTGTCTAGTTGACAAAAGGAAGTACAAGCCCCTAGATGGTCAAGGTGAATTTGCTTTATGTTGTTTCTTTACAGATAATGGCTCACTCTGTAGCAGATTCCGGCCCTAAATTCACGATCTTCCTCACTCAACCTCCAGAGTGCTAAGATTACAAACACAATTACCTTGTCCAGCCTTTGAGTGAAGCTGTTATGACATTGACCATGAAACTTAGCATACCATATGGAACATACCATGTGCTCCAAAAAGGTTAATGTTGCTTAATCCAGAATAATCCTTTGGTAATAATGAAGTCCACCATAAGATATAATAATGTAGTTCCCCATCAACCAGAGGAGAGGTGTCTGGAATTCTTTTATCTCAAGAAATGCTGGAAGCCAAAGAATTGTAGTGAAAAGGCTAGGTATAACTCATTAGCCTTTTGCATAGTAAGTGATTATTCTCTGACTAAATTTATGACCCTGAACTCATGCTCTAATTAGCTGAAATCGTGTGCATAGAAATGAATACTGTATAAAATTGCATAAAAGGACATAATCATAATTCATAAAGCAAACTCCTGTCTGATCTAGATCATTCAACCTTATATTTTTCTAATCTCAAGATTTAGGGAGAACAAGCCAGCAGCATCAGGAGGCATCGTCGTTGTCGTCATCATCATCATCATCATCATCAGAAGCAGCAGCAACAACAGACATATGCACACCTTCTTCCCTGTATACATGAGGGCATACAAATAGCTTCTCTTTGAGCAAATGTTCAGCTTATTCCAGAGGTTCCCAGACCTCATATATTTTAGTCTCTCAAAGCTGTTCTCAGTAATAACTCTGACCCCTTCAGTGTTGAAGGGAGTTTCGTAGATTAGAAAATTATGACCTTCCATAACAGCTTTCTTGTTTCAGGCTCCATCTGTGCCTAAATTTAGTATCTAATCAGGCTGTCCTCTGTGTTTCCAGATCAGAGATCTGTAGTTGTTACATTTCTACCACCATAAAGATGATGATGCTGGCTGAGTACAGGGTTCCTCATTCTAGGACATCTAGGAGGTTTGGGGACACAAACACAGGGGTCTTGGCTCAGTGGGGAGGGAATGCTTACCCATTGCTTCCTGTCATGTTGTGAGCACAGCAGAATAAACAAGACTCTAAGGAATTTGCAACATACAGCTGAGTACTTTCTAGGGCCATGAGTGTTATGAGGAAATAGAAGACCCTTTAACCTCACATAGCATCTTCATCTCACCAGGACATTCTCACTTGTAGGATTGGGTATTTGCCAGAGTTAGCCTGCCACAAAGGACTAAGAACTTTTAAATAGACAATTCCAGAGGATTTAAAAACCCAAATACAAATCAATGCTTTTGGTTTATGCTGACATTGCAAATGTAAGTGTTCTGCATGTCCTGAGTTATTTTACCTTATGTTGCTCATAATACTGGGAGGCACCAATTCCACCTTGTTCTTCAGCTGTCCAGAGCACCAAGCGGAGTGTTCTCTTTGGACGCAGCCCTGGGAAAATAGTAAAAGGCATTCTTCAGTTTGAATGATTTTCAAATGGTGGAGACCTTGTCTGCACTATGGAGGTGAACAGGAATCAGACGCATCTGTCTCTTGTTGGCATGGACCCTATCTCAGAGTTTGGATGATAACACAAAGTTGCAACTTCAGAGATAACCTCCAGGGCAAGGCAAAAGTAAAATTTGCAGTGTCCAGTATATAGTCAAGTTCAGTGAAGTGTTTATTATACCATATCTAGAAGGCAAAATTAGAAGCCTATGATCTTAAAGCCTTTCCAGAGACTTCAGCAGAACCCAGTTCACTTAGCAGTACTTCAGGATAAGGTGAGCAGGCATTGCCTCTTGATCTGAATCCACCAGCACAGTTTCTCATGCTCTCCCTAAGAATGTAATAACTAAGAAGCTGATGCAACGTCTATGGTTACTCATGGGCATGTACTGGAAAATATAAAGCCATTCCCTCAAGGTCAATGAAAATTAATTGAACGATTAGCCTGCTGTTTCATCACATTACTTCACCAATAGCATGACAGCCCCTACAAGGAGTTGCAATAAACAATGTGTAGAGATAGTCTCTGAGTCACCTTACTATTTTTTAAATGTGATTGTATGAACACAATATATAGATATTTAATAGAAAACCGACTTTGAATTCCAAGGCTTGTTTTTTTCTTGCACTATAGATAAACAGTGTGATCATTTCTCCTGTTACTGGACAGCAGCAGCAAGTCAGGGTTCCTAGTGAGTCACATGATCACAAGGAATAACCATCAATGCTCTCAATATTGTGGTGACCCCAACCATAAAATTATTTTTGTTGTTACTTCATAACTGTAATTTTGCTACTGTTATGAATCGTAATATATTTAAATATCTGTGTTTTCAATGGTTTTAGGTGACCCCTTAGAAAGGGTCATTTGACCCTAAAGGAGTTGGAACCTACAAGTTGAGAACTGTTGATATTTTTCAGCTTATAATGAAGATGCATCCACCATTGTAAGCTGAAGTGCCTTTGCCTCTATTCTGAATATTTTAATTAATGGTAGACCTGTCACTCCTAGCACCTTTTTTCTGGGTTACCAAGTCTGTCCAGTAATCATTAACTGCAGGAAGCTATTTTATCAATTTTAAAAGTATTATAAAACAATCCCTTAAATGAGCCACTTTTCTACGAAGAATTAAAATTTCTCTGTCTTGGACATGATAAGTGTTGGTAAATAGCAAAGGGGAAATGTTAGGGATGATTGCGATGTACTTTGGGTGGTGCTGAGGCCTCCATGGTACCAATGTCAGGTATAACCACATGCCCACTGCTTCCCACAAGCCACAGTCTGGGTAACACATGCTTCTGAGACATCAAGCTCCATCCTGCCCACTCCAGGCACTGACAGACTCTCCTTGCAGAAACCTGGTGGTAAGAGTCCTACAGGAAAGAGCTCCAGTTTGCTTGAAGTGAATATAGCTGTGAAATCATTTCACACTGAAGCATTAGGTGAAAGAACACAGGTCACAGATGCAGGCAGATCTGAGCTCCTGAGAAAGCCAGGACAAACCACCTCCTCAGAGAATCCTAGTGGCTCCTATAAAAGTCTATATAGAACCCAGATCACTACTTCTGCTATGCTCTGGTCCAAAGTTCCAGCCCCATTACCTGGACTGCTGCAGACACCTCTCGTTCATCTTGCTGCTTCACACCCTCCCTCCCTTAGATGATGCTACACATTGTGGCTGGAAGAATCTTTGCAAAAGTGATGCCAGACAATATTATGTCTCTGATCATAATCGCAAATACTACAAGCGTCTGAGAGTCAATGATTTAGAGATTATTTATTTATTTATTTATTTATAATTACAAGCATGGTGGGGCCAAGACAGTAGAGATCAGAGGACAACCCATTGGTTCTCTTTACTATTTGGGTCCTGAGGCACTAACTCAGGTGTCAGGCTTGGCAGAAGTGTCTTTACGCAGAGAACCATATTCACTGGCCATGATATCTCATGTGTTTGGATGTTTTGCTTTCACTTTATTTATGGTACCACGTGTGTGCCTGGTACACATGGAGGTCAGAAGAGGGTATCAGGTCACGTGAAGCTGGAGTTAAAAGATGACTGTGAACCATCTTGTGGGTGCTGGGAATTGAACTCCAGACCCGACCCCTGGAAGAACAACCAATGATCTTAACTGCTGAACTGTCTCTCCAGCTTGATTTATACTTTTTAATTTATTGCTATGTTTCCAGTTCTCAAACTTTAGCACCCAGTAGGTACACACAGAACTAGTGAGTGAATGAGTAAATGAATGCAAGGCTTGATGTGTTGAGTAGGATAAAATTCAAAGCTACTTTCCCAGTTACATGTCCTCCTAAAATGTTTCTTCTAGCTCATTTCCAGGAAAGATTTTATTTATGAAAAAAGGCAGATATATCTAGTAAAGCCTGCCATTGCTGGGTGATAGCCATATAACTACTGAGTAGTTGGTCTGCCTCAACCCCAGCCTTCTTGTTTGACAGGAAGAGATCATATTACAGACCTGTGCCATAATTCTTCCTCTAGATAACTGGAGTGACATATGAGGAAAACTCTCTAGCAGACATGTAATTGACATTAATAAAAAGCTACATGATAGATGTCCAGAACAGAGCACACTTTCACACACACCCAGAGGAGAATGGTCACTTCCATACTCAGAGAGGAAAGTATACCAAGGTCTTTAAGCACTTGGCAAAGAAGAGGCAGAGAACCTAATATTTGTTCCATAATCAATTACCTATTACAGTCATCACATAAACCTAACAAACTTCTCAAAGAAAGTAATATAGTCATGATTGCTAAAAAAAATCTTTATTTTCTTATAATAAATATATTTGGTGGAGGTAGAGAGACGGCTAAATGGTTAAGAGCACTTGTTGATCTTGTTGAAGACTTTTCATTTGGTTCACAATGAACTAGAACTCCAATTCCAAGGTATTTGAAGTCCTTTTCTGCTTCCATAAGTATCAGAGAAATACACGGTGTATATACACATGAAGACATTCACAAATACACACAAAATAATAGTAAATAAATCTTAAAGGAAAAGAAATCCTTGATTTTTATCTGCACGCAACAGAAAGTGAACTGAATTAGGTGTAGCTTGAGTATAAAGAACTCAAAACCCACCCCCGTGGTGACACACTTCCTTGAACAAGGTCACAACCCCTAATAGTGACACTCCCTATGAGTTTATCGGAGCCAACCACATTTGAACCACCGCAGATGCAGTTGAAGATTATATGAGTCCAATAACATTTTTCTTGTAATGGAGGAAAGAGTGATATGCACTAGTATAGCTTACTAAAAATTCCAGTTTTCCACACATGGCTGTAATGCATTCTGATTCCCCCCACCTTCTCTTATTTCCTTATGACTCTGGTCACCCTCACACATCTTTTCCCTACAAATTTCCTCCCCACATTTTTGTTGTTTTCTGACCAACTGTTTAAACCAGCTCCACTGGAGCCTGGTAGACTCACCAGTGGTTTCAAAACGGAGGACAATGACTTCTTCTCTCCCAGACTCTGTCAGCAACCAATAGTACAATAATGAGTAAAGCAGAGGACACTGAGAACTCCTTGCCACCCAAGACTAGCTGATGACACCGCCAGTCTTGTGAAGACCCAGTGCAAGCCATTGCAGCAGCTGTAATTTCATGATTTCAAGGACTATGGCCTGTCTAGAGGATGGCAATTCACAATTTTTCTTCCTTTCCTCAGATCTTATATTCTTTCTACCTCTATAACATATTGTTGAGCCTTACAGAGACCAAAGAACTTCTTTACATTTCTCTGCACCTACTAGCAACATGGTACCCTAAATTATTACGATGAACTCCTTAAATAAGGATAAACAGACAGTACAGGACACAAAAATTTCATGTCTTTCAACATAGATGCTCAGAATAGCCCTGTAATTGAGTACACCATTTAAAAGTTATTATCACATAGGATTAGTCAAATTGATCAGAGGGCCAATGATGTCATCATATTAAGGTAGTATGGAAGTAATCCATTTGAAGAAATAGATGTGAAGGTCTCCAAAGGACATAAGCATAGCTGGCCTTAAAAAAAATATGAACAGAGCCTCTTTGAGTCCATGAGATACCCAACAGTCATTAGGAACATCAGCACCTACTTCAGAGTGGAGGGCTCCCAGAAGGACAGGAATCCAGGGATTGAGAGACATCTAAGTGACTCAGAAGTCTCCTTTCACTCTCACAGTCTGATGGAGACCAAACTGAGAGAAAAGAATGAAATTTCATCCAATGACTTGTCCCTTTATGTAATGTGGCATTTTGGTTCTTAAATCCCTTAAATCCACAAGGAACTGTCCACCTGGAGTCTGAAGGATCTGTATCTCATTCCTGCTATAACATGTCATTTTCTGTGAGGTTAGGCAACTTATCTAACATCTCTGAGCCTCAGAAGTTTCTTCAATATAATAAGAAAAATGATAATCATCTCACGGGATTGTTAAGAAAATTAATAGGATAAGACATAAATAATATTACCTAACACATGTATCTGTCATAATGTTGCACAGTGCATGTATCATATTTAATGTTACATAGTACATATATCATCCTAGCACATGTATCAGTCATAGTTAATATTACATAGCACATGTATCAATCATAGTTAATGTTACATAGCACATGTATCAATCATAGTTAATGTTAAATAACACATGCATCAGTTATAGTCACAAAGGGTTCAGGGATTGCTTCTTAACTCTTCTCTGCCTAATTCTAGATGTCTTTGCACCTGGTGACAAAAGTCTCCACAAATGGAGAACCAGAACAAAACCTCTTGCTATGCCTTTTCCTCAGCAGCCTTAGGACACGTCTGACGTAGAGAATCCTCAGTCAAGGAAAACTCAGATTTCATTTAACCTGTAGAAAACACAGCCTCTTTTAGTGTGAGATGCATGCATACATCTGCATGAACAAGTTCATTTACAAATAAACACAAGCAACTTCTTTACTCCTAAAGAAAGCGGAGTCAGAAATACATGAGGTCAAAGCTAAACTTGTCTGAAGCACTGATGAGATTAATATATCATTTTAAACTTTTATTTAGTCTAAAATTTTAATTTCGACTTGGCTAAATAAAAATCTTATCCAAGCTATTTTTCAGTCTTCTTTGTATTTATTTATTGTGTGCATGCACATACACATATGCACACACACACACACACACACACACACACACACACACACACACACCGAAGCATGTATATGGAGATCAGAAGACAACTACTCGGTGTAGTAGCATTTCATTTGTATTTTAATCAATAAATCTTGCCTGAGGATCAGAGACGTAAAACAGCCACACTGGCCAGCCTTAGAGACCAGGCATCAATGACACAAATTTAATTCTAGTAGCCACACCAGCTCACCAAAGAAACAAGGCAGTAGTGATGTATGCCCTTAATCCCCAAACAAAAGAGGATTATAAAATGGGAGGAAACAGCTCTCAGTCTCAGTCTTATTCTGAGATTCCTGGAGGCAGAATGATCATTTTGGACTGAGGTAGAGGTAAGAGCCAGTGACTAGCTGTTTTGCTTTTCTGACCTTCAGGTTGAACACCAACATCTGTCTCTGAGTTTTTATTAATCATGCTACACCTAGAAATTTGGTTTTATCCTTCCATCTTGTGGCTCCCGGGATTGAACTCAGGTCACCAGGTTTAAAGGCAAGTGTCTTAACTCACTGAACCACCAGACTGACCCCAAGCTAGCTTTACAATCCACATAAGTATATAAAATGGCAGTATTCACAATGATGATAGGAATAAATCAACGGCAGCAGCAAAGATCAAAGATCAAATTCTCTGGAAGGAAGGGGCACAGACAGTTCAGGCACAGTAATGCCATGTCCCAGTTCTGGGTGGCGCTCACTGGATACAGATCTAGTGCAAAGCCAGCACATGAACCAAAGGAGGACGAAGACCACCAGGCCTCAGGTCTTTCGAGTTTCCACCGCAGAATGGGCCGTTCATTGGATTTCTGATGTGTATCTGTATGTCACTGCATGTCAAACAGCTGACAGATCTGTGGCTTTTTTCCTAAAATAAACTATTGCCAATAATTTGACGAAACTTCATTTGGGCTTATAAAATGTGATATACATGCATTTCATTTTCATTTAATTCAAAAAGCAGTATACTGGGGATTAGCACTTACAACAAAAGATGAAAAGAAAATGCCTGATATTGGGTTTTATTATTCCCAAATTTAAAGGCAAAGAAGCTGGGAGATTATTATCATTAAACTAATGAATTGAAAAGGTCAACTGACTGCTCTATAGTCATATGAGGAAAATGGTGAAGCCAAACAAATGACTTTCCAGCAGAAAACTAAAATTAATACGTGTTGTAGTTTCTTTTCTCAAAGCCTGACTTCTAGAGAAACTATGATCCTCACACCCACTTTCTACTGTCTCCTTCTCTTTGGAACTTTACCTAAGTTCTGCCTTCTGTGACTAGATTTTGAAGAGCAAGCATAGTGGCCCTTACAGAAATACACTCACATTAGTTGACAAATGCACTAGGTGTTCAATCCCTCTGCCCCTCCTTTAGTAGCTTGGAAGACAAAGCCTACCGTCCCCCCCCCCCCCGCAAAAAACAATGTATTGCGTCCGAGTTACAGAGATAAATAATGGTCTGGGAGCATCTGGACTGGAGGAGCAGACTGTGCTAAATGCATGGGGGTGAAACTCTATTTCCACATTAGGCAAGTTAGACAATTTGTCATATAATAGATGAGAACATTATCATTGATTTTTTTAAAAATAGGGAGTGGACAAAGATTAATTATTCTAGGGAAGAATATTGAACTTATTCTTTACAAGAAGGAGCAAAGAATGATTTTTAAAGACCTTTGTTCTTGGAATAGTTACTTTGTCTCTGTCTTAGTTATATAAATATAAAGCAATCAGGCACTTTATTGGTGCCCTGGGTCAAGGCAACATTTGTAATGTTTGTTTAGATTTTATTTATTTTACTTTATGTGTATGAGTGGTTTTTTTTCTGAATGTATGTATGTGTCTGTGTGCTTGTCCTTTGGATCACCTGGACCTGGAGTTATGGAGAGTTGCGAGTGACCATGTGGGTGCTGGGAATTGAACCCCAGGTCCTCTGCAAGACAAACAAGCTCTCTTAACTGTCAAAACATCTCTCCAGCATCATAATAGATTTTTTTCTGTTTGTTTCATTCTTTCAGTTTTAAAGATTATGAAGTAATTACATCATTTCACCCTTCCCTTTTTTCCCTCCAAACTTTCCCATACACTCCTCTTTGCTGTCCCTCAAGTTCATGGCCTCTTTTTGCATTAATTGTTGTCACATGCAATATATATATTCCTAAATATAACTTGTTTAGTCTGTATATGTTACTGCATGCATGTTTTCAGGACTGACCATTTGTTATTGGATATCAAATTGGTTGCTCTTCACTGGGACAAAACTATTTCTTCCACTCTCAGCATTCCTTAGTTGTCTGTAGCTCATTCTTTGCATAAGGTTGGGGCCTCATGTCCCTTCCCCATCCACTTTAAAGTGTCTATTGGTGTTCCCCTTGTTCAACTGATGTTTGGGCAGTTATATTGCTGAGACTCTATGGTTATAGCTTCTGACATTACTAGGAGGCATACTCTCACAGCTAGCTCCCCGATCCTCTGGCTTTTATAATTCTTCTGCCCCCTCTTTTGCAATGTTCCCTGAGCCTTGGGTGTGGGGGTTGTTCTGTATATGTATCCACTGGGACTGAACACCACAATTTGCATTTTGTTTTGTTGAGGAAAGCATAGACAATGGAAGAAAGAGTCAGTGTGCCAAAGGAGAGTCTAAGGCCTTCTAGGAGGGAAATCTGGTGTTCCCCATCTTTCTCTCCTTGGGTGAAAGAGTCAGATGAGAGATTTGTTAGGTCAAGGTGACACTTACTAAAAAATCTTATATGTATGGTCTTGCAAATACAGAATTAAAGCGACCCTAATGAAGGAGGGTTTTAGTTATTAGCATGGCTCTCCACAATAGGTCCTGAGTCTCCAGGGGAAGGACTCTGCCTCACTTGTCTTGACAATAGTTCTGTAAACACCTATCGGTCCAGTCAACAAAGCACAGCAGTAAGGACTAGAAACAACAGCTGAGGATAAGAATGTAAACAAGGCAAGTTGGGACTCAGCAACTGACCCAGGATTGATGAGCAGTTCAGGGGTGGTGGAAGAAACTTAAGGAGAGCATTTCAGACTTCCTGCTGACAAGCCTTATTGAGGCTTGAGTGACAACCTTCAAAGCATCTTTAAACAATGTGGTGATATTTATAATTTATGTTTGTGGGACAGGTAATAACACCTAATACTTTCTATAACTCAAAGCAACAGTCCTACCTCATTATGGTGATTAGACTCTAATAGCCAGGAAACCACTATTAATCATTGGTAATGCAGAAGCCACTAGTGGCTATGTGTTAGCTACTTATAAGCTAACTCAGTTTTTCATTCATGGCCTACTTCTTGTTTTCATCCTCAACTTGGGCTATATTACATTTCCTATCAGTTTTGAATATGCAATAAATGCTGTCTTAATTAGGGTTCCTATTGTTCTAAAGAGACACCGTGACCATGGCAACTCTTATAAAAGAAAATTAACTGGGGCTCACTTACATTTTAGAGATTTAGTCCATATCATCATGGCAGTGTGGTGTTTTAAAGAAAATGGTCCCCCAAGAAGTTGTCACTCTTAGGAGCAATGGCCTGTTAGAAGAAGTGCATCACCTTGGTGGTCTCTGAAGTCTCTTATGCTCAAGCTATATCCAGTGTCACAGTTTACATCCTGTTGCCTATGGATTAAGATGGAGGACTCTCAGCTCTTTCTTCAGCACCATGTCTGCTTTTGTGCCACCACGATTCTCACCATGTAAATAATAGACTAAACCTCTGAACTGTAAGCCAGCCCCAATGAAATATTTTCCTTTATAAGAGTTGTCATGGTCATGGTGCCCCTTCACAGCAATAGAAGCCCTAAGACATGGGGGAGCATGGCATTGTTCAGGTGCTGGAGAAGTAGCTGAGAGCCCAACCCCATAGTGATACACTTCCTCCAACAAAGCCATACCTCATCATAATGACACTTCTTTTGGGGGCCATTTTCTTTTAAACCACGATGCATGCTATTTCAGATCACTGACCCCTTGCATATATTCTTTTTCCCTTCTCAACCCCCCTTTGCCTTTTCTGTCTTATCAGTGCATAGGCATTCAATCAAGTACATACATCTCTAGTATTACTTTCTCAGAGAAGGTTTCTCTAACTTAAAGGATGACTGGTTCTTTCTTGAAGTTTTTGTAGAATTTTATATATGTTTCCATTTGTTTTCAAGACAGGGTTTCTCTGTGTAGCCTTGACTGTCCTGGTACTCACTGTGTAGAGCAGGCTGGCCTCTCAAACTCACAGAGAACCACCTACCTTTGCCTCCTGAGTGACAGGATTAAAAGCATACACCACCACCACCACCTGGTTTATGAATTCATTTTTTAAGACAACACTTAAAGCCGGGTGGTGGTGGCACATGCCTTTAATCCCAGCACTCAGGAGGCAGAGGTAGGCAGATCTCTGTGAGTTCAAGGCCAGCCTGGTCTACAAGAGCTAGTTCCAGGACAGGCTCCAAAGCTACAGAGAGACCCTGTCTCGAAAAAACAAAAACAAAACAAAACAAAAAAAGACAACACTTAAGTAGTAATCTTCAAAATGTATCACTAGTTTTCTGAAATTTATTTATTTTCCCTTTTTGTAGCCTAGACATGTTGCAAGTATTTAAAAGATGCTGAATAAATACTAATCAATTGCTAAATAGATTGAATGTATTTATTAAGGATAAATAAAGGGTGTTGTTTTGTCATCTAATCTGAAGCATGTTGTACCTACTCAGTTCAGGCTACCAAGTCTGAAAACCACAGGATAAAACACTCCAGTAGCCCAGGTGATTAAGTCTGCTTCAACTTTCACAACTGCTTCAGCTCTTTTTTATAGCTCTCTTTTATAGCACAGCTGGGTCTTGTCAAAGTGTAGTCCCTCAATAGCTCTTGTTGATCCAGTCATTAAATAAACGCATAATGCTCATGGAGATCCTTCTCTTATCTAATGGACTTAAATTATAGATATTTTTCCATCTTAAATTCAAACAGACTCTATGTTTACACTTTGGTAATTTTAATGTGAATTCAATACATGCCCTTTGCAAATTTAATACTAAAGAAAACTAAATAAAACCTCATAAATTTACTGTTATTTTCTTTATAAATTTTACATATATATATCCAATATTTTACAAATACATAAAAAGTTATTTATATATATTTAAATATATATTTGCATTCATTTTCCACTAAAATCATGGCATATATGGTCCTATCAATCAATAATATTCAAGAAAACAGTCCTTTATTATTTTTAGCTGATCGATAATTGATATTTAAGGTATTTACTCAGTGGTCAAGCTTTTAAAAATAGAAATACCAAGTCTAAATGATATAAACACTTGCCATTTTTAGCTTTTAATTTTACTTTTGGAGTCAGCGTGTTCTTATGTAGTCATTTCTGGCCTGGAACTTACTTTACCTTGGCTCGTCTTGAACTTGAGGCAGTTCTCCTAGTTCTCCTGAGTGGTGAAATTAGAAGTATGCACCACCATGCCCAGCTTCAATATTCTTCTTTTTTCCTTCCTTCCTTCCTTCTTTATTTCCTTCCTTCCTCCTTCTTTCTTTCCTTCCTTCCTTCCTTCCTTCCTTCCTTCCTTCCTTCCTTCCTTTCTTCTTTCTTTCTTCCTCCCTTTCTTCCTCCTTTTCTTCTCTTCCTTCTCTTTCCCTTACTTCCTTCTTTCCTTTCTTTCCCTTAAGATTAGTATGATGATGATGATTGCTCTATGCCACCAAGGCCTTAAAGACAGATAACTAATTTACATTCTTAAAACTGCATATGAGACTACCCACTTTTAATTAATGCAAACTTGTAAATCTCAACTCTTCTCTTTTTCTGTGTCTCATACCTACTTTTCTATTATAAAGAAACTTTCACACTTTAATACACATAACTTGATAGTTACAAATGTTGGGCTTTGATATGATGCCCAACTAGAGTTAAAACATGTGAATTTACTTTTTTTAAATTGTTTTTATTGAGCTATATATTTTTCCCTGTTCCCCTTCCTTCCTCCACTCTCCCCTTCTGCCCTCTCCCATGATCCCCAGGTTTCCAGTTTACTCAGGAGGTTTTGTCTTTTTCTACTTCCCATGTAGATTAGATATTGAAATTTCCTGACACTAGGGCTTTCTCATCAACCTATTTTTAAGATGTTGGTACCAGGTAGAGATCACAGACCTGATCTAGATGCCTTTTTTTTTTTAAACATATGTGATTCCTTTTACCCTGTCATAGACTGTTCTCATCAGTAAGGAGAAAGTGAGAGGCAGCTTAATGATGGATTTGAACTATGCACTACATATTTGCTAAGCGTTCTGTTTGCCCAAAACACCAACTACTGAGGAGCTTTACATACAGCACAATTTTAAAAAGTGATAAATCAAGTACAAGTAGTACAAAAACTTCTTCATAAATGTGTATCTAGCAATACAACCTTATACATTTTACTTTTGTGTGACTATGAAGCTGTAGGAGTAAGGACAACAGCCTCAGATCAGGGGTTATCAAAAAGTAACTCAGTTCCACACACATACAAGTAGCAACTTTCCAGCCTCACGCAGCAGAAAGGAAGCATATGCATTTTGTAGAAGAAGTAGTCACTAATCTTTTTCTGTTACCTCTTCCAAAAGCTCCTGTTTTTCATAATAGGGGACACGCTATCTGCAGCTTCAAAGACTTGCCTTGTGTAGAAAATTAGTTGTGAAGGAATCTGCACATTATTGAAACATGAATCTTTTAATCTTTTATTACCTGTGATCACAATAAAGAATTTTTACTGTTTGTTCCTCTTACATTTACATTTCAGTCAAAGGACATTTCATGGTATTACTTCATTTTTCAGTGTGTTTCAATATTAACTCATCTTCCAAAGTAACTGCTTCATATTATTGCCAGGGGGAATCTCCCCATGAAAAGAATAAAATCACAAAAATGTCCTCAGAACTCTCTCCTTCCATCCCATGTAGCAGCCAGAATTAAGATCCCTGACTTGCTGTGTTATCAACTAGATGTTTTTTTCCCCCAAAACTCTGTATAAATTTTGTCAAATGAATCCTAAAAATCTCACTTTGATTATGTCACTGGCTACATGAAAACTTCATGGTGAGCATGGGAGTACTCACCTAGAATCCCAGATTTTTGGAAACAGATACAGAAAGACCCTGCACAATAGGTGAACCTGGACTTTTGAGCAAGGTCACTTCTTATTACCTATAGCAATAGCACCAACATTTTTGGCAATGCTTCTCTAGCAGCAAACCGATTTTAAGTGTGAATCACCATATATGTATGTTTATGTAAATGACACATATACAATATTGTCAATACAAGCCAAATATCTGTAAATTCATTTTTTCCCATATAAAAAAATGAATGCCTTCCTGTTCCAATAGATTTTCATACCCATTTTTTGGTCAACAATCTCTGAGACATCCCAGGCTCTATGTAGACTTATCAGCTACTCCCCTTCTCAGAGCCTTGCTTCCATTTAACTTAATATCTTACTTCTTCCCATCTTTATGCTTTTCCTCATACTATTTATGTCATTTTCCTCTCAAATAAACAATATTCTAAACATCTTTCATGACCCAGTTGGAATTCTTCCTGCTCTGCTCTCTGCTTTTGAAATTCAGAGCATTACTTCTTGGGTTCACCAAGTTGGTCATTAATCATGGCTAATTCATTTTCTGTTTTGGGTTTTCATATACCATCCCTGATAAATCAAAGAGCTCCATTCACATTTATTAAGCTGTAGATCAGTACAACTAATACAATTTTTTTAAGATGCAAAGAATTACAGATTAGATCTATATAAATATCTTTTATGTGAGGATATTTTAAAGTATTAAATTTATTATCAGTTATATTTAAATAAAGGACAGCAGAGCCCAGAGATTAGGAGAGTCAGAGGCAAGTGGAATAGGTAGAAACAGACTAGAATATCTGGCTTTCAGTAGTGTTATATTTGTCCTAGTCAGGGTTCCTGTTGCTGTGAAGAGACACAATGACCATAGCAACTCTTATAAAAGAAAACATTTAAATGGGGCTGTCTTACAGTTCAGAGGTTTAGTTCATTATTTACATGGTGGGAAGCAAGGTGCCATGTTGGAGAAATCGCTGAGAGTTCTACATCTGGATCTGCAGACAGCAGGAAGAAAGTGAGATACTGGGCCTGGCTTGAGCATATGAGACCTCAAAACCCACCTCTAGTGACATACTTCCTCCAACAATGTCATACCTACTCTGACAAGGCCACACCTATTCCAACGCAGCCACACTTCCTAATAGTGGCACTCACCTATGAGCCTATGGAGGGCATTTTTATTCAAACTACCACCGTGTTATAATAGATGACTCTACAAATACTGACTCCTACCCATTATGCTTCTGAGAAGGATTTGACCTCTCAGAGAAAGTACTGTTTATGACAAGTCCTTTTTGACTGTGGGCTCTTGGAGGCCTGCTGTTTTCTGAAGAAGAAATAGAGGAATGGATCCAAAGGAGCAGGAGGTGAGGGGGAGCTAAGAAGAGTGGAAAAAGGGAAACTGTGGTTGAGATGTATGATATGAGAGAAGAATCAATTTTCAATAAAAAATAAATTTAAGAAAGGAAAGTGTGAGGCACTTTTGCATTCTCAAGGCGCAAAAAAATTTAGAACAAATCCAGGAGTATTTACATGAAATTTCAATGCTCCAAAATTTGAAGAGCCTTATACAGCTAAGGTAGTGGGTTATTTAAACTTGAGCAATGTTTACTTTCCCATATGTATAAAGGCTGATAGTGTAAAAGAGAAATTTTACATAGCCTGTCAAAACTATTTAGAAAAGCTTGTAAAATTTTATTTAATACCTTGGTGGGGTTGTTGTCTGAGAATGGCTTTTCAAGTTTATCTGCTGCCTTTCCAGGGTCAAGTTTATAGGAGGGTGTTCAGTCTGTGACTACTCCACTCTTGAAATGAAACCAAATTCATGCTAAATTATGTGCTTAGTGTGGGAAGGAATGTGATGTTTCCATTCTTAGCACTTTTCCCAGGACCTCTGTCTTAAAAATCAATCCACTAAAACTTTTTATCTCCATGTAGATACCAACATATCAAGAACATTATTGTCTTTCCTAACTTATTTAGTTCTAATACTCACATTGGATATTTACTTAAAACATTATCAATGTTAAAGCACAAACCTACATTTAGCAATCCTACTCTGTAAAAAAAAGCTAAAATTCTCTGACAGTATAAATGAAGTAAGTAAAAATAAAAAATAATCATTTGGAATATGTAAAGTAAAATGATTAACTATAAAAATCAAAGCCACATGCAATAACAACCAAAGGATTGGGGACTGAAAAAGTCATGCGCTTTAAAATCATCGATGTAATATTATAGAGGACAACAAGCGAAGTAAGAAATCCCAACATTATTACCAGTATCACTGTAACTGCTATTGTAGGTATGTTGAGTTTACCTTAAAAAAATTTAAAAAAAAATGTTCTGATCAGCCAGTGAGAGAGAGAAAAAGAGAGAGAGGTAGAAAGACAGAGAAACAGAGAGACAGAGACATAGAGAGTTGTTTCAAGAAGGAATGTAGGGATAGAAAGAAAGTGAACAGGACTGGGGGAACTGGGGAAAGGACTCTAGTAGCATCTTTGTAACTGAAGACATAGACAATGTTGAGAACAAAATGTGGGAAGAAGTCATCAAGATTTATTGTGCACTAAGTCCTGGGCTCATATGCTGGTTAATCTTCATTGTCAACCTGACTAGAATGACAATCACTTAGAAGACACATCTCATAGGTACTTCAACATTGGATCCTCATCCACAGCCTGGAAACCCACAGCAAAGGAGAAAGAATGATGAACACCAGCAATCTCCCTGATTCCTTTCTGTGTCAAAACACAGCCAGCATCCTTACAATCCCACCACTGCATTCTCTACAGAATAATGGACTATGTATCCTGAAATCACGAGTCAAAAAGAAACCTTTCCTTGTAGTCGGAAGCTATTCATTCATTCCTAGATGATCAGACTTGAAATAATCACACAGAAACTATATCAACTAAAACACTGCTCAGCGTATTAGCCCAGGCTTCTTATTAACTAACACTTACATCTTAAATTAACCCATTTCTATAATTTTGCATTTTATCATGAGGCTTGTGGTTTACTGGTAAGGTTTCAGTAACCTGTCTCCTTCAGAAGCTACATGGCATCTCCCTGACTCCACCTTCTTTCCTCTTCAATTTGCTTGGAATTTCTGCCTTGCTCTATTCTGTCCTTCCATAGGCCAAAGCAGCTGTACTCACTAACCAACAAAAGCAACACATATACAGAAGGACTTCCCACACCATTTCCTCCCTTAGGTTTTTCCTTTTCAAGTAGGTAGTCACAGCATTAAGAGAATTAACTAACAGAGAAAGTTGGTGCCAAAAACTGGAATTGCTACTATGAGAAATGTGCATATGTAGTTCTCAGCCCTTTGAAATGATTTGCAGTAGAAAAGCTGAAGACTTCAGATCTGTGGGCTATTGTTGCTCTAGAACTTTGTAATAAAAACTGAATGGGTCATAGTGATGGGAGTTTGGATGACTAGAGCACCGTTAGATATGACAGCAGTAAAGATTGTGTTAATGAAGTTTCCGAGGGAAACAAGGGCTGTGTGAGGAACTGGGTTAGAGGCCTTCATGTAATACTCTAGCAAAGTATCTGTATGTGTTTTTCTCATATCCTGAAAACTTGAGTGAAGTTGAATACAATGGATATGAACTAAGTTTCCAAGGAATAAAATTTCAAGACATCTAAGCTATGACTTGGCTACTAGTTACTGCATTTGCCAAGACTCATGGAGAGAGAGAGAGAGAGAGAGAGAGAGAGAGAGAGAGAGAGAGAGAGAGAGAGAGAGAGGAAGAAGGAAGAAGAAGAAGAAGGAGGAGAAGGAGAAGGAGAAGGAGAAGAAGAAGAAGAAGGAGAAGAAGAAGAGCAGAAAGATATGAAAAGTGTGCATTTTGTCTCAGAAAGGAGAATGGGCCCAGTTAAAACTGAAGCTAGGATGGGCTTGGGCAAAGTGGCTAAAATTTGTTAGAGACCATTAAAAAGAAGACTCACTTGGCACTGGGACAAACAAGATAGCCACCACCTGCAGGGCAAGGTATCACATCACCTTTTAAGGGATCCAGGACATGAAAATGCAAATGCCTTTGAAAGGAGAGTGTCTAAAAAGATAGAGCTTTCAGTATACTCTCCTGAAAAGTAACTTCCTCTGGGAAGGTTTCTCAAGGTTCAGTCATGAATATAAAGAGAGGCCATAGAAACTGGTCCAAGGAGACCCGACTATGTACCAAACTAAAAGCAGAATTTGGTTTTATCCATGTGATGTTGGCACGAAGAATGAAAGAGTTACAGGGTCTTGGAAAGAGAGAATACCCACACTTAATATGGTCTAGGCAATGACATCACAAGCCTCAGGTATCAGATGCAGCTACATGGTTCTGTGTTTACTCTGTTGGGCTTCAGGTTTCAGGTGAGTCTTGTTTTTCCTTGTTGTGTTCCTATTCCTTATCTTTAGAATGGAAATGTGTACTCTGTGTCATTTTACTTTGAAAGAACATAACTTGTCTTTTTATTTTAACAGTATGTCATAGTTAAAAGATTACCCTGAATCTCAGAGGAGACTTTGAAATTAGCCTTCTAAACAACAGACTTAGGGGACTCTAGAAAACAAACCAAATGCTCTTTACATTTTGATATGTGTGGGCTTCTGAGCACCAGAGTAGACTATTATGGTTTTAAAGTGATGCATTTGTATATCTAGTTGATAGGAGATGGATTTCTGATGTTTAATCTTCATTGCCAAGTTCAACAAACATAGACTTGCCACCTAGGGGACACACTTGTTGGCATATTTGTGAAGGTGCTTTCAGAGAGCTGTAAGGGAGGAGTGAAAGTGATGCCATTCTCTAGGCTGAGAACCCTTAGTGAATAAAAAAGGAAGATGATAAATTCTGATGAATAGCAGCATTCATTTCTTTCTGTTTTTTGATGGCATAAACAATGTGACATGCCTCATGTTCCTGCTGCCATGGCTTCCCTGACATGATGGTTTGTATTCCCTTAAACCATGAATAAAAACAGACCCTTCCTCCCTGAAATGGCTTCTACCTAGGAGCATGTTCAGAGTAATGTAAACTGAATATTCTATTAAAATGTTTGCAGACAATATCTCACAATATTGTCATAAATGCTATCTAATTTAGTTCTAAAAAGAAAATATTATTGAATTTCTCCTTTAGAAATAATAAAACTGAGAGGGAGAGAAATTAAGCTACTTGCCCTTAGCAGCCTCTGGCTTCTGTTTTTTGTTTGTTTGTTTGTTTGTTTGTTTGTTTGTTGTGAAGCATTCACACACTCTAGCAAAGTTGCTGATATCTCCTTCTGTCCAGGGGCCTATGTTAGCAACATCAAACACCAGCTGAAACTGTCCAGTTCCCAAGAGATAATCTCTATTAGTCTGAGTACAAGTTTGGTCATGGGAGTGGGAATACAAAGGGGGACAATTTCTAGACTTATAAGGATATGCAATTGGTTCCTAAGATGACGATAAGTTGAGTAGCACTAGAATCTCCAGCTTCATTGCACTGGGACTAATGAACTCTTCAACCATTGGGTTCAAAAATTGCTACTAACTTCGAATATGTAGGAGCATAAAAAGAATAATATCTTTCATATGCATGACTCAAAATATACTTGCACTATAGAAAACTGATGAATATTTTGCACATCACCATAGAACCTTCACCTGGCGATGGATGGAGATAGAGACAGAGACACATATTGGAACACTGGACTTAACTCCCTAGGTCCAAATGAGAAGCAGAAGGAGGGAGAACGTGAGCAAGAAAGACTGGACCAGAGGGAACCTTCATCTGACGATAGATGGAGATAGAGATGGAGACCCACATTGGAGCACTGGACTGAGCCCCCAATGTCCAAATGAGGAGTAGAAGGAGGGAGAACATTAAAAAGGAAATCAGGACCGTGATGGGTGCATTCACCCTCTGATACAAGGGGACTGATCTAATGAGAGCTCACCAAGGCCAGCTGGACTGGGACTGAACGAGCATGTGATCAAACCGGAGTCTCTGAATGTGGCTGACATGGGGGCTGGCTGAGCAGCCATTGACAATGGCACTGGGTCTTGTTTTGTCTGCATGTACTGGCTTTTTGGGATCCTAGTCTGTTTGGATGCTCACCTTCCTAGACCTGGAGGGAGAAGGGAGGAACTTGGATTTCCCACAGGGCAGGAAACCCTGACTGCTCTTAGGACTGGAGAGGGAGTTGGGGGGAGGAGGAGAGGGAGTGGGGGGAATGGGAGGAGGGGAGGAAGTGGATATTTTTATAAACAAATAAATTAATTAATTAAGAAAAAAAGAAAACTGAGCTCCAAAAAAACTAAAGGCAATAAGCCTCACTTCCAGTTAAAGTCATCAACAAAATGAATGCCCAACACCAAAACAAGTCATAGACTTTTCAAAAATCAAGATATTATTGCAGTCGTTTGTTGTGAGAAGAACAAATCTCTTATCAAAGATAAATTTTGTTAAATTTGACTCATAATGTCATTTTTAGGGTTTTAATTTCTTCTAAGTAACAGTATTTTTTTTAAAAAAATTGAATGTTTGTTCTTCTCTGCAGAGAGAAAGATTATACCTGAGTTTGAATCACAACTGAGATTAGGAGTTGATTTGGGGGACAGAGAGGTAATCAAGGCTTGAACTGCTGGAGATCAGTTGCATAATTGTGAACATAAAGTAAAACCAACACTGTTAGACACAGTTGGTCAGTTATTGAGGAGGTGGGCCTTGGGGCAAAGAAAGAATTAGGTTTGCTGGGTACTTAACACTAGGTCAGACATTGTGCTAATTTCTTTCCAGACATTATCTCATTTGATTTCTACAACAATCCTCTTGTACTTGAGACTAGGATATCTGACAACATCATCCCTAAATTACCTATAAGCAAACTCAGATTAAAAGAAGGAGATCGGCTTGAACAATGTCACCGGCTGGTCAGTGTTAGAAGCTGAAAATTCGAACTTTTAATCATGCTGCCCAGGCCTCTTCAGTGAGATCACGAAGTCATTCCTTACATGGAGAATATGTCTAATGGAAGAAAACAAATTACTTACTACAAATGCTGACAACATTGGCAAAACACAGAGGTTTTGGAATGTCAGTAACAACAGGCAAGAATCTGAGTAGTTTTTTTTTTTAAAAAGAGGACTTTTTTCTGTGTGTGTGTGTGTGTGTGTGTGTGTATGTATGTGCACGTGGTCATGTGTACTAATGCATGTGTGCCCTTTAACTTATGTTATGTCCACATGTAATGTGGAGATCACAGAAAAACCTTGGGAGTCATTTCTTAGGTGATATCCATGAATTTTTAAAAATTTACTTTCCTGTGCCTGTATGTGCATGTGTATGTGTGTGTATGTTTGTGTGTACGCATGCATTCATTACATCAGAGAACAACTTTTGGGAATCACCTCTCTCCTTCTACCATGTGGGTCCTGAGGATCAAAATCAATCATCAGTCTTGGATATCAAGCACCTATATTCACTGAGTGATCTAGCTGAACCCTGTTTTTGTTATTGTTATTGTTTTGAGACAGGCCTTCTACTGGCCTGGAACTTACCAAGTAGGCTAACATCTTCCTGCCTCTACTTCTCCAGTTCCATTATTGCAATTGATGCCAGGTTCTTTTTTCACACGTATTCTGGGAATCTAACTCATTTCTTCATTCTCGCAATACAAACAGTTTAGCAACTCAGTTATTTTCTCAGTCCCAAGTTGCAGATCCTTCAAATGTACTGAGATGTCAGTGTTAGACCGTTAGGTATCCATAGCAGGAAGAGGCACACTCTTCATGTGTCCCTATAACTGCTCCTGATACCTTTAAGTTTTCAGAGCAACTTTCCAATTTAGTAGGGTTCTTCATCAGACTGACTGAATGAATAAATGCAATCATGGCTTAGGGAGAAAGAAAATCCATAGAGCAGAATGACTTGACATATGATATAAATATGATGTAGAAATGCTGAAGATCCATTTAAAATGATGAAAGATAGGCAGCAAATTGGCGTTTTAAAACAATCTACAGAATGAAGACCATTTTCTTGGATGATGAATTCCCAGACAGACTACACAGCACTTCTTTAAACTTTAAAAAGAAGTGGACACCTTTTTGCGATCTCCTACACTTCTGTTCCCTAGAGCCCTGCTTGGAGTGACTGTCAGGAAGCCACACTCATGTCTTAGATCTTACACCCTCTTTCCACAAGAAGGAAAAATCAGATGTGCTGTGGATGAGATATGGAAAATATTTGGAGTCTAGTAGAAAGGAGGCTGAAACTGGTTGATCACACAATCAAAGAACCCAGAGATGAGGTGCCAGCCTGGCCAGGCCTCTGAGGTATTAGCCTGTGCACTGTGGCTGCCGAGACTAGTACAGAGTTGATGCAGACAGAGCAAAACAGCAGCCAGCCATGCAGAAGCTGGCAATGCAAAGTGACTGGGCAGACTCTACAAGGAAGGAAAAGGCACTCTGTCCCAACATTGGGACATTAGACCCATAGGGTGGTAGGAAGGGCTGTACATGACCCAAGCCTCAGACAAAAAGGTCATCAGTGAAAAAAGTCCTTACATGTACTGCAGACACAAATTCAAGCCAGACAAACTTCCAAGGAGTCCAACCGAGCTTCATGAGAGCAGAACACTAAATAACAAAGATGTTCAGTTATGAAACTGATTATTCTTCCCACTTCAGCTCAATAACCTGAGCCTCGTGAGGCAAAGCAACTCACTTTCACCATCACATCTATCCCAAGAGACAGAAATAGTATGTGAGTTCAGGCCATTTTCATGTGAAGTCCTGGTCTGAGCCTCCATTCCAAAGGTGTCCTTGTTATGTGAAGTTATCTGGGAATGACCTATGTGGAGACAGTGGGAAACTCTTGTGGAGGAAAATGGTGACAAATTTATTGCATAAATACTCAAGAGATTCCAATAAGAAAAACTGGAGCCTGGGCTACTCACAGCACTGAAAAACAGGGAACGCAGGGCAAGGAAAGAGCTGTCCTTTGGCCTTGCATTCACCCCAGCCACCAGTTGAAGGTATATTGTCCACATTTTGTACAAACACAGCTCCCCCAAATGTCCAAGCATAAATCACCACATTATTATTAGTTATGGGTTCCAGCTCCTTGGCACTCCTGGGCTTGATTCACTGTTGTGTTGCTTCAATTTATTTCTGCATGCTGGGCGATCAATAGCAGAATACATCAAATTGTTCAGAGAGAATAATTTCATCTTTAAATTCTTCAGTGGACAACTGGCATTGAGAATGATGTCAGGTCATTTTCGCAAGCCTTGGGAGGCAGCCGGTTCTCATCCCTGTGTCTTAACATACATGTTCAAGTACTTCCATTCAGCAACTGTGTTCATTTAGTCATTTGTGAGCCTTGATCCTGCAGTACATTCAGTCAACGGGCTAAATCTAATCTTAGCCAGACTATTTTATTATGCTAGTATTAAATAATAGAACCAGAGTGAGTTTTTTGAGCCTTATAGCCCAAAGGCAATGTCAAATAAATAACTTATGCCAGAGTCTCACAGTCTATTTATTTATAGCATTAAAACATTTGCTTTATTCCCCCAAAGTTCTGAATAAGAAAAAGTAGCCTGTGCCTTATTATAAACAATAGCAATTTCTTCTCTTATCTAGAAATGCATGCTGTGCTCAGAGCGAAGTTCAAGAATTAGACCGCCTGACAATGGAAGGCAAAGCTATGTTCTAGCTGCCTGGGTTTGCAGCTAAATCATGACCCACTCTGAAAATTTACACACATTGTCATTTTCAAAACAATCCTTTGCTCTGGTATTTGAATAAGTAAAAGATTTTTCTGAGGACAGTGTCAAATTGTCCCATGAGGTCCCCCATCTTGATCTGCTAAATCATCATCTTCCATCAACGGGATATGGGCACTGGCAGTTTTGAAAACAGCCACTTTGTGGAAAATAAACTGTGAATCAGAAGGCAGCGAGTTTTCAGAGGCATTTGGACATGTCATTCTCTCCCAGGGATAGCTGTGGCATTTCCACAGGGTAGGCTGTTTTATCGGCTGCCAGGGCCATCTTGGGAAGACACTAGTACTCAAAGACTTAACTGAAAAAAGTACATGAAATAGTTTCTGTGGAAACAGTCAGATGCCAAAAATGAAGTCACACGAAAGTCGTATGTGAAACCCCGACTGAAATGGCCGCTAGTGCCTCTCTACTAGGAACCTCTCTGATCCCAGAGCCAGCTGTTAAAGCGTTGGTGACCTGGGGGACAGAGTGGAGTTCTAGCAAAGAAAACTTAAAACAAACTTTTGGAGGAACAGGAAAGGCGGCCTGGGAACAGCAGTGTGCTATTTATACTGGGGGTGCATATGCTTTTCTCCATTGTATGTTTTGTTCATAAAGCATTTTTCACACCTTCTTCTTAGTTTGCAATGACCCCCTCCCCACACACATAGGTTGCCAAACTAAAAAAAGAATCTTTGTCCGCAGGAACTCTCTTTAGTTGAAAGACCAGTTTGGGCTACTCCCTACTCACTCTGGCGAGAGAATGAGTCAGCAACCTGCTGCAGAACTCAGGTGACAAAAGGCTCCCTTCAGAGCCTGTTAGTTTCTAAGCCTCACTGCTGCTCTGTGACCAGAGAAGCCATCCAGTACACCTGGGTCCTCCTGGCTGCCAGCAAGGTTGTCAGTGAGCAATCAAGAATCCAGTATTTACATTTTAATAAGGAGGTTAAAAACATTGCCTTACCTTGCATGCTTCCAAGGATTCTAAGAAATGGAGACGTAGTTATAACCAATAAATATAGGGTAGAATCAGTTACATTTAGCTGAACTGTGGTTCACACTAAGCAGTCAGACCCAGAATCTTTTCAAAAGCACAAATATTTAAATAACTATGAATGTGCTTTCATAGGCTTTATTTCCCTGCACACCTATGTACAATGGATAATTTTTGACTATTTAATGACTACAAAGGAGAATCTCAGAACCCTTGGAGAGGGTTGGCTGCATTCAAATTCCTTATGCTGATTTTGAATTGCATTTAGGTAAATCAAAGACACAGTAGGATATATGCTGGAAGAGACTCAAGAGACTGCCTGGGTTTTAGTGTGTTTAAAATCCCAGTTCAATTATCATCTTACTGTTTATATGAAGTTGAACTAGTCTTGTTTTCAAAACTGCTTTCTCACTGTAGTTCAGAAGGCCTTCTGGCAATACAAACAACCTCTCAGGCCGCCACAGGTTCAAGGTCCTCAGGCTGAGCGAGGAAGGCTGAAGCAACTGTGTCTGGCATGCCTAGCCTTTGCTTCCTTACTTCATTGTATTGCAAAGGAGACATGCATTCTGGTGGCCACTCTAAGCACATTCAACGGTCCATATAAAACAGGCAAGCAGGCATTGCTCATTTCATTCTGGGTTCCAATTTATTTTCAGCGGAACAATGTGTGTTTATGCATCCGGAGTAGGAAAATTAATCCCATGTGATTGCAAACTGAAGCGCAATCACCAGAACAAAAGACAGAACACAGATACACACTCACCCCACACACTTAGATTTCACCCCACTGAGGGCTGGTTTGCAATCAGTGCCAGAGCACAGATACACACTCACCCCACACACTTAGATTTCACCCCACTGAGGGCTGGTTTGCAATCAGTGCCAGAGCACAGATACACACTCACCCCACACACTTAGATTTCACCCCATTGAGGACTGGTTTGCAATCAGTGCCATTTGTACAAAGCTAACATGTTAAAGTCATCAAAAACCTTGCTGAGAATAGTTTAAAATCTAAGATATTCAAGAAAACTTTTTGGCCATCTTTCTCACACTATGAAATGTTAACTTAGGAGAAATAGTCTTTGTTGTTCAAAGCAGTATATATGTGATGAACATAAATACTCAGTTACTATGGAAAAGCCAATAGGCTCACTCAATTAAAACCCTAGCCTGATAAGATTTAATTCTGATTATATTTTTCTTAAAAAATAAAATTACCTCTGTTCTCAAAATAGAAACATTGTTGGGCCATGAGATAGCACAGCAGGTTAAGGGGCTTGCCACTAAGTCCGATGACCTAAACTTAATCCCCAGGACCCACATGATAGAAAGAATGCACGTGCTCAGAGGTGCGCGCGCGCGCGCACACACACACACACACACACACACACACACAATTTTAAACTTAATGTGCTATTTAAAAAAGAAAAGAAACATTATTCATAAAAATACAGAAAAATAATCAAATATTTATTAATAAGATAATTTTTGTTAATTTTTTGTATTTTTCTTCAGCTTTTTTCTAATTTATTCCTTCAGTTTTTCAAATGTGATTAATTATGTGTGTGTATTATTTATTTTTTAACATCCCATCTTTTTGGCTTCCTTAAACTTCCATTTATTTTTTTTCTGTGAAATATTCCATTGTAAGGATACAAACATAGAACTCTTCAACTGCTACAGTAATTATTTGTTTATAATTTAAAATTTTATTTTATTTTAATACAATTTTTGGCATACATTCAGTATGCTATTATGTTTCATAAGGCCACCTACATGTAATCATATCATTACGATGACCGTGTTCCTCCCTCTCTCCTCTCGCCTGCCCACTCCATCCCTAGCTCTATTTGTTTCTCACTTCCATTTCCATCCCTTATGTATAAAATCTAGGATTCACAAAAAAAGAGAAAGTATGCACTTCTTGTTTTTCTGAGTTTGAAAACAAAGCGGTCAGATCAATAAATGGGCTGATGAAGTAAGCAGATAGTTCTTAAGAATGAAGTACAATTGGCCGATAAATGCACGCAGGACTGATTGGCATCATTAGCCATAACAGAGAGGCAGATTACATCTATACTGGTACCCCGTCTCTAGTCAGAGTGGCTTTTAGTAAGAAAACAAGTAACAAAAATGTTGGCAGGGATATTGGTAAAAGGGAACTATTGCATGACGCTGGTGAGAGTGTAACCAGTCTAGCCATTATTTTTGATTTTTGGTGTTACAACATAACACCATTCTTTGAATTTTTCAGGTATTGAAGTTTCCTTTGAGGTTAGATTATGGGAAGTAAAATGGCCAAAGGGTACTTTATAGCTCTTGATAAATATTGCCAAATTTCTTCTCAAATTATTTTTCCACAGTATATGAAAATGCATTTTTGCTGTGCTTACTAAGATCCTCTTGCCCTTTTAAAATATCACTAATATCCAAGGCTAAAATGTTATTTAATTACTTTAAGTTGTATGTGTTTAGTCAAAAGCTGCTGAGATATGACACATTAGACTTTCTTGAGCTTTTTATATTTGAGGCCTTTTTAAAATTTAGTTACTGCACTCTGGGGGCTTCTTTTTTCCTCATTTATTTAAATAATTTAAATATTGAGGATATTATTGTTTATAACGTCATTGGAGTTCCTTTGTGTATTTCAAATTAAATTTTGTGAATTTCCTAGCTGCAATTTATGCTCATTCTTCCTTTTAATGCTTCAAAGGGCCTCTTTTTGTTTTGACATAATGAAAATAAACTAGATAATCAAAGGAAAAGATGGTTAAATCCAAAGTGCAACTCTACCTCTAAGGTTCAAAATTTATTATCACTGTTTCTTAAGCACAATTAGAAAAAATGACTACAATCCTGTATAATAGTGACAATAGTCAAGAAGAAAACATAACAGTGTCGAGGAGAATGTTGAGGTTTTAGGTAAATGTACCATGCATGTTCCCCTAGCAATGAAAATATTTTTAACCCCTGCTTGGTCTAGCACAGTGAGAAATTTGATAACAAAAGCCCACATTACAAGCAGAGATGTTAGTGTGGGTTCATACTCACTATGCTCACTATGGAGTTATGCTGGTTATATATTTTTTTTGTCAACCTTACACAAATTGAAGTCATCTGGGAAGAGGAAACCTCAATGGAAAAAAAATACCTCCAATAGATTAGCCTACAGGCAGGTCTGTAGAACATTTTCTTGATTTGTAATTAATGTGGGAGTCTATAGACTGCTCTGGGCAGTGCCATCCCTAGTCACGTGGTTCTGGGAGATAGATGAAAGCAGGGCAAACAACCATGGAGACCAAGCCAATAGGCAGCACTCCTGCATGCACGCTTTCTGCATCTGTTCCTGCCTCCAGGTTCCCACCCTGTTTAAGTTCCTGCCTTGCCTTTCTTCAATGATAGCTATGATCAGGATGTATAAGCTAAATAAACCCTTCCTTTCCCAAGAAGGGAAAGTTTTGATCATTATTTTATCACAGCATCAGAAAGCAATCTAGGACAGGCGTTTAGGATAACCCCACAGTGGGATCTAGTGATCAAGGGCATCAAGGGTAGTTATACATCAAGCAAGGGTCAAGATTTTCAGCCAATAGAAGTATATACTGTGTAGAATTCTGGGAAATAAAGTCAGAATCACTGAATTTCACTTTTATTTACCTAAAACAAACATTCAGATTAATAATAACAAAACTGTTCATGGTTCAAATGATTTTCACACTATTTTCCTCAAATTTGGGGTGCTTGATTATCTTCACTGTATTGATGTGGCACCTCACTGGTGGCCTACAGTCACCCAGTGAGGTGCCTACAGTCAAAACTTCCAGCACAGACTGCACAGTAAAGACAGACCCACTCTCTGTGAGACTTCACCCATGGAACCTAGCTTTCCACAGCCTTTCTGTTCTGCTTGACATTTTGGTTCTGTTTCCCTAGATCTTCTACCACATATAAGATGTTAGTTCATGCTGAGTTAACAAAGATGGATTCTCTAGCAAGAGTTGAGTGAAATAAATAGTTTTTGTTGTCAAAATATTTCTTCTTTAGGTTCCTCAATATGACTTACTGGCTTTCTTCTGACTTGGAAACCTTGGAGGACATCCCCTGGAGATTCTACAGGCAAAGAAGCTGGTCTATAGCCTGAAGGACTTTCCTGAAGACTGGTAAAGTCAGGCCTTCTGTGGGGTCTGTTATGAAAGCTATGGAAAGTATGCCATCTTTGCAAAGTTCAAAAGTAGAAGTAATGTCTACTTTGAGGACAGACAGGAAGGTAAAAAGGAAATGATTCTTAGCTATATTCTATTGAGGCAATTGAGAAGCCTAAATTCTGGCAACAGAAAATCCACAGGGTACTATAAGAGGCAAGTAAGTTTTGTGTCTTGAGAGACTAAAGGGTTTCAGGTTTCCCAAAAATATATCATGAGGATACCTGCACTGCCAGAGAAAATATTTCTGGTTATGTTGTTTGAATAGTCTTGGCCACAGTGGTCTAAAAATGTCAAACAGGCAAAGCAACCAGTTACCTGTCTAAGACTTGTAATTTTGTAAATCTTTAGGGGATGACACATGGAAATGTTTGTATTTGTAAATATATACGGACATATGTGGGGGGTGTGTATATGGTTGATACTGGTGTCTTTATCACTCACATCTCATTTTTTTTTGAGATAGGGTCTGTCCATGAACGTGGAGCTTGATGATTTGGTAAGATTAGCTAGCCAACAAGAACCAGAGCTTTCTGTCTCCAACTCCTCAGCTTCAGGATTACAGGCATACATCCCCATGTTTAGTTTTATATATAGGGGCTATGGATTCAAACTCTGACCATCCATCTCCACCCCAAATCCTATCAAGCATAACGTTCTAGAGTACAATCACACACAAGAAAAACTGTTGATATTTCCAGACATTTTCTTAAAAAGTTCTTAAAATAAAAGTATCATAGAATAGTCATTAAGAATTTGACTTAATGGCAGGGGGGCTGGAGAGATGACTCAGTGGAGAAGATCACTGACTGCCCTGGTAGAGGGTTTGAGTTCAATTCCCAGTGTCCATATCACAGCTAACAACTGCCTGTAACTCCAAGATCTGATACCCTCACACAGACATACATTCAGGCAAAATACTAATAAAATAAAAATAAAAATTATTTAAGAAAAGAATTTGAACTTCATGTTTGACTTTTGTTAAAATCTGGAGCACTGCTTACTGAAACTAAATGATTTACAACTGGGGACTTAGCTTCTCTCAGCCTTGGGTTTCTCACATGGAAAATGGGAACAGGATGGCAGTACCAGCCTCTTGGCAATGCTATGGATATTAACTGAGAACCATCTTGAAAGGTATCCAGTCAGTACTCTATAAATATAAGCCTCAGGTAGGCTGGTGTTAACATGGGCCTTTTTTACAATTATTTGTTCCGTGGTCCATCCTTATTATGTCTTTTCATAGAAGAAGGGACTTTTGTCTTTGTCTATTGATTGGTAGGATGACTATATAAGCAACAGAAGAAAAACAATTAAATTCAAATATAAGAAAATTTTATCACAAGAGAACATGAGAGTAGACCTATACAATCTAGGGAACCTTCAGTGGTATGTCATATCTCCTCACCCAAAACAGAAAAAAAATGCCATCCATGTTTTTTAGCTCCACTATAGCATTAATATAGAAAGAGGTTTTTTTTTTTTTAATCTAACCATTTTTGCATTCTCTGCCTAGTTCTCAACACGGTCACATTTCCTGCTTTAATTCCAGAGAGCACTCAGCAATTTTCTTCCACTAGGTTTATTTTCAGATGACAACAGAATTTATGCTTCAAAAATTTCTTACATCTTCAATCATTCTCTTTTCTCTAACTTACCTTGGCAAATTCCTAATTTCTACGATACAATTTATAAAGTCTCCCCTTGATATTCTCTTTTTGAAAATAAACTATTATTTATTCTTTCTACTAAGATTTCTTAAAAATCTAAACTGTGATTTGTCTGTTGAAAGTTCTCTGTTTAGGTCTGTACCCTATATTTTTTATTGGATTCTTTGTTCTTTTGATGTCAAGTTTCTTGAGTTCTTTGTATATTTTAGAGATCAGTCTTCTGTCCGATGTGGGGTTGTTGAAGAGTGAGATAACCCAGACCCAGAAAGACAAAATATGTACTCATTCATAAGTGACTTTTACACATAAAGCAAAGAAGAGTCAGCTTTGTTGTTACAATCCACAACCCCAGAGAACCTAGACAACAAAGAGAAACTTAAGACAACTAAGAAAGACATACAGGAATCTAAATAGAAAGGAGAAAAAGACAAGATCTCCTGAGTAAATTGGGAGTGTGGGGGTCATGGGAGAGGGTAAAAGGGGGGAGGGGAAGAAGGGAGGGAAGCAAAGAAATATGTGTAGTACAATAAAAGCAATTAAAAAGATACATAAAAGAAAAAATAGGAGAGGGAGGTGAGAACGCCTGGGAAAAGTTGGGTATCAGGGTGGATATGACAAAAGTACATTGTGGGATGTGTGGAATTCTCAATAAGGAGATATAAGGAATAAATATTTTTAAATACAAACATCCAAATTGCTATATATTTTTATTTCTAATAATTTAAATTGGTTCTCTTTTGTATATGCACATTCTTATTCTATCATGTACTGGTATTTTACAAACACTTAGTATTTATATTTTAAATTGTTGTCTATATATAGGGTTGGGAATGAAGATCAGGCCCTGTGCATTATTAAGCTATACACTAAAACACTGAACTACACCTTTAGCTCCCTATTCTTGTTTTTTTATTTATTCATGTGTGTGGGAGGGTGCTCCATGTATGTGTGTGATGTATATATGTGTGGTGCATGCACGTGAGTATGTATGTGCATTCAAAGTCAGAGCAGACTATTGGATGACTCCGTCTACTCCTCTCCTTTCATTGTCTGAGACTAGATCTCCCACTGAACCAGAAGCTTGCCTTTTTATCTAAGCTGGTGGTCAACAAGCTTTGGTGATTTTGTGTGTATGAAGACCTAAGAATACTTATATTCTTTTCCTCTTCAGTTATAGCATCCCACGGTAATTAGGCCAGCATGGTAAGCAAAGATAAGCAAAAACATATATAGTTCAACAGTTCAAGGGAATGGAAAACTAGGGTGGGAAACAGAGAGAGGGTGGAGGTTGGGGAATAAGAAGAATGGGGGTGATGCAGACTTCATAAGATGCCATTATTGTATTTCTCAATTTGGAATTCAATTTACTCAGAGTTAAAGGTTGAAAGTCTTTTGTAAGATATCCCAAAGCTATAATAAATGATGGCTCTTCAAACTCAAATGCAACCATCACCAACCAGTTAGTCTTCATGGCCCTTTGTCTAAACAACCTAAGACTTAGTACCACTGTCAGTAACTATGAGTCAGCTGTGTTAATGAGGAACAGATGGGTGAATATTGAGTAATGAGTAATAAGACCCACAATTAGCAGGTGAAATGGTTGTGGCTGCCACAGCTCTTCAGTTCCCCCAAACCTCGTGTTTTCACATTGAATGTTTCTGAAGTCAGAAGAGCTTTAGGATATATTAATTGAAATGAGGATTGTATCTTTGAAATCTACTCTAGTGTCGAAGGTTCATCTTTCAATTCACTAGTTGGAATTAAGGAAATCTAATCTTTTAATATCGTTGTGAAAAGGCTGTAAAAACAAGGATTAAAAACAAAGTGACAACAATAATCTGAAAATTTCTAATTCTCTAGGACCAACAGACGGCAATGTCTTAAGAGAAATGGACAGGCAGTGTTACCCAATCCAGTCGGCAAAAGTCTGAATGTGGTCAAAGCCAGAAGAAAATGAAATTACAGGACTTGAACTCTTTGGAGAAAAATAACCTTTTTCTAGTTCCCTAGGGTCTGTCTATATGAAAACTTTGACTCTTCTAGCTAAAGTGAGTTTTCCAATAAAACAGCACACACAGCTTTATGAGCGTCAGTGCACCCTGCTAAAGGGCCTTAATTGGAGGAGAAGAAACTGAAAGTTGACTGTGTGTGTGTGTGTTTTCTTTTCTTTTTCTTTTTCTCTTTTTTTAAAATCAAGATTGAGGTATCTCTGGGAGAGGTTTTTCCCTTGAAGCTAAGAAAACATTTGAAGAGACTTTCCAAACAGACAATCCTAGATGAAAGGCTACAATACAGACTTAAGACTCAGTTATAAATTCTAGTCCTCTCATGCCCTAGCAGGACTGGAGGTGAGTGATGAGAACCCTGGGACCTTTCATAAACAAGACCAGGCACTCCTCGAGTAGAATATTTCCAGATGGTGGCCTACCTTACTCTACTAGTAGCAAGTTAACTCTGTTCTAGCCAATAAACCTGCCAGGACCCTCGGGGGAAATGTCCAAATCTTTGAGAGCAATTGTCATTCAGTAAACCCCTTCTAATGTCATGACCTCATCATTTAATCACTATTTTGGGTGAGAAGCTAGATTCAGGCCTGAAACAAATAGTCAAAATTACCAAGTGAAGTTTAAAATACAAAACTGGTTGAACAGAGGAATCAATCACAAAATAAATCTTTAAAAAAGTAGTACTTCCGAAACAGTTGAGGCTCCTATTCTTTCCTATATGCTGTGTGAATGCACATTTTGGGCTCTAAACTACTATATTTTAACTAAGACTTCCATGATAAAATCAAATTTAAACTTAGATTTGTTAAGGTGACTGATTTTGTGTTCTAGTGATACCAGTCTATGAATAGAAAAGCTCAACCGGGGTAGTTATTAAATAGAAACCACAGAGAAACAAATACTGTAGAAAAGAAAAGATTTTGAAGGTCATGTAATCTAACACCCTTCCCAACCTTCAAATTCTTTGTCTGACTCTGAGCTCAAATGATTATATATGTTCCGTTTTTAAAGACAGTAAACCCTTTGGTTCAAAGCAAAATGCCCCAACGACAGATGAGAATTTCAAGATCCACCTGTCATCCTACCTCATTCTCACCTCTACCCTTACTGATTTGATCAGACTGCTCCCTTCCTGTGAGAGCTAGTTTTGATAGTCAACTAGAAGGATTTAATTATCATGAAACAAATATCTAGGCATCTCCATGAGGTACTGTTTAATATTAGGTTAACTGAGATGGGAAGATCTGTCCTGAATGTGGGCAGTACCACGCCTTGGGCTACAGCACCATCCCCTGAGCTACAGCACAATCTCATGAGCTACAGTATCATCCCATGAGCTATAGCACCACCCTGTGGCCTACAGCATCATTCCATAGGCTACAGCACCATTCCATAGGCTACAGCAACATCCCGTGAGCAACGGCACAATCTCATGAGCTACGGTACTATCCCATGAACTACAGTACCATCCCGTGGGTTACAGCACCATCCTATGGGTTACAGCACCATTCCATAGGTTACAGCATCATCCCATGAGCTGTAGTCATGGGCTGAATAAAGAGGAGAAAGGGAGCTAAGCAGTGGCCATTGTTTCTCTGCTTCCTGACTTCATAGGCACTGTGGCCAACTGGCTCATGTTATTGGGCCATGCCTTCCCTGCTCAGAAGGACTATATCCACTGAAACCATGAGCCGACATAAACTCTTCCTGTTACAAACTGTTGGGTTTTTAAATTTTGTTTTGTTTGTTTCTTTGTAATTTTTTTTATATTTGATCACAGAAAGAAGGCAAACAACTAATACTGAAAATCGACACTGAAAAGTGGTGCTGTTGCCATTGAAAGTGTTCCCTGTTCCTCAAAAGCAACTGTTTAGGGAAATACTTCTTCAAGGTTAGCACACACAAGCTGATGCAACTGTGGGCCATGGGGAACAGGCTCCATCCTGAGCTGGCAGCAGAACTTTGCAGCATGATTACATAGTACCAATTTTGCAGGCATGAAATATACAAGATTGAGGAGTTATGGGGTATTGCTGAGGGAGACCATAGAATCTTACATCACGTTTCCAGAGATCTATTGTGGCCAGACAATGTGTGATTGGTTTGTAGTCTCTGCTACGAGTACCTGAGAGGAGGTCACTCTATGAAACTGTGAAGCATAAACTACAAAAAAGACTTCTCAGGACATTGGAGATGGTAGGACTGTGGGATGCTGAGGATGCTGATGCTGAGGAAATGTGAATGTTAGGAGAGAAACCTGCCCAAGACAGGGGTTCTGTGTACTGCAGGCAGCAGAGCTGGGAAAAGCGACCACCCAATCCATTTGAGACAAGGTCATTTTATCACAAGCTCCAGACATTGGGCACAGCTGCAGGATCTGGCATTTGCCCTGCCGGCTTTCAGTCTCTCTTTGATCTAATCATGCCAAGCATTCCTTTTCGAATGGGGATGTTTATTCTGTAATGTTCCAGATTGGAGACATATATTTCCCTTTTTTATTTTATAGATGCTTGCAGTTAAGACATTGCCTTGAGTCTCTAAAGAGACTTAGACTTTTAAAGCAAGATTGGAACTGTTAAAGACTGTGGGGACATTTGATATCGACTTGAAAACATTCTGTATTATGAAATGTTCAGAACTCTGAGCCCCAGATTCAGATATTGAGCTGTCTATGAGACGCCATTTCCACACAATCCCACAAAGTCCATATATATAAACCAAACTCATTTAACCCATTTGACCCTTTAACATTTGTGTTTATTATTTTATTAATTCAAGTAAATGCATTCTTTCTCCAGTACAAATCAGCTTTCTTTGCATTTACTATTTTACACAACTGTCCATCATAACACTCAAGTCAGAAACCTGAGAGTTTCTTCCACACTTCACTAATAGTAGTAAATTACCCCCCCCCACCAATGAGATTTGTCTTCTTCATATATTTGCCAAGTAGTTACTATGTTAGGCACTCATAAGATATATAAGATTTTGTGCACTTAATTTTTATGATAGTGTTTGTTTGTTTTTATTTTACAAGACAGGGTTTCACTGTGCAGCAGCCCTGACTGTCCTGGAACTCACTTTGTAGACCACGCTGACCTCAGACTCATGGAGATCTGCCTGCCTCTGCCTCCTGAGTGCTGGGATTAAAGGCTTGCACCACCACTGCCCAGCTATGACAATCTTATAACTGATATTTTATTTTAAGAAATCTTATAAGTATTATTATGATCCCCACTTAAAAGACCAGTAAATGGAAACATATATTAGTTAGTTACTTCTTAGAATAGTCCATAAATAAGCCATATTATCATAGTGAAAATCCTGATACTATAGGATCTAAGACAGCAGTTCTCTGCCTGTGGGTTGCAACCCTGTTGGCATGTAGAGGACCGCAACCACATACTCCATTACAAGATGGCGCTGGCATCCGGTTCCACTGCCAGGTGAACTAGGTAACGCATACGTGCTTGGTAACTTTCCACTACTGCGTCCCCGCCTACTCCCGAGGCATCCTCTGGGATTTTGGGCAGCCGGCCAATCCAAGGGTGATACGTCCAAAGCGAGGACTGTTTTATTTATAAGGGCTGGGTTCCCCTCATTCAGGGTCCCCGCCATGTTAGCTTATGCTCTCTCTCTCAAGACGCATTAAAGCTGCTCTGCAGAGAAAAATCCTAGTGTCCCACGTGGTTCTTGCTGGCGAGACGATAGCGTGGGGCATCTGGTGCCGAAATCCAGGATGCCGGGAGACCCTGATCGCTTCGCACCAACGGGGACCCCTTGGATTCAGGAAGGATTCAGAACTGCAGGTCTACATGCTCAGAGAGGTATAACTATTCCTGAATTTTTCGGTTTTAGGCCTGACTTGTTTCCGCCTTGGAAAGGTTTCGTAAGATGAATCCTGCCAGGCGGTTGTTACAGAAGGACAAAGTATATTGGAGGAAGTCCAGGATAGCATATCAGAAACTGAGTACAGTGGGAGGTTAAACGCATGCGCAAAAAAAGGAAATGAGGGAAAAGGACCCCTCGGTGATTCTAAGAAAATAAGAATGGGGGAGAATACAAAAAAAGGACAGATGTATGTTATGTTGTTTATGTTGTCTCTTATGTACTGGATAGGAGAAAGATATTTAAATTTAGAAACTGCTAAGGATATGATGTTTTGAAAAAGAAAATGAGAGCCTAAAGGTGTACTTGGGATTTATGTGGTTTGAATCACCGAGACCTCCTAGAATGTTGTAATGTATACCCCTAAAATGCAACGTCCCAATTCAGCAGGAAAAAATGGTTGCAGAGCAGCAAGCCTGCTTCTCTGAGTTCTGCTTTACTCCATGCACCAGTTTGGACTTGGAATGAATACAGCTGAGGCTGGAGCGGCTTCTGCTCCGCTTGACTGAGCTGAGCTGTGCTGAGGACTGGTCGTAATTATCATAATAAAAGCACGTCAACTTGGTTACCCGTATCCTAGGTAACAAAGGCAGACCAATAGCCTGGGACAATGGGGGCAAACAATCCTGGCTACTAGCCCGAGAGATTTTCCATCTGAATAAGGAGCTAAAAAGATAGCTTAGGGGTTAAGAATGCTACCTGCTCTTCCAAGAGTTGTGAGTTTGATTCCCCAGCGACCACATGGGTTTTAAATCTAATGTTTTAATCAACTATTTGGTTTTAAATCTAATGTTTCAGGATCCACAGGGAGATAGATGCAAAAAGCCCTTGGATTTTTAAGGTGATAGGGTCATTGGCTAAATCTGTGACTGTGGCACAGATGTTGAGAGTCTGCTAATTTTCCCATCTGCCCCATGAGCTGTAGTGGCTCCGGCGTGGACCTTGAGATGTTGCCGGCCTGTGCTGCCTCGGTTACCGGTCCGGGTGTCGGCTCCCACCACACTCCTCACCAATACAGCTGCAGAAAACTAGGCTAGCCCCGCGGGAAAGGCGGGGGCACCTGGGGGTGGAGTCGCCACTTCCTGGCCCAGGACTCGCGGAGCTGGAGCCACGCAGCGAGCAGGCCCAGGGCCGCGCGCAGCCCTCGGATGGCGGGGCGAGCTCTGGAGCCCGAAGCCAACCGTACCCGGGGGACAGTCTCAACAGAGGCTGGCAAGCCGCGTCCCCATACACGGAGCCCGGGGCGGGCGGCGAGGCTCCCTAAAGGGGCAATATCCAATGAGGTTTACGCCTGCCGAATGCGGCCTAGGGGAAAAAAAGCCCACAGTTTCCAACACGCCTCTGGTAGACTTCTTGATGCAGCTGGAAAATTGCGCCCCTGCAATCCCAGATACAATGACTGATTATTAAGCAATTGTCTAGTTATCTTCTAGATAATTGGACTAAAAAACTTGATGAGGAAGTAACAAGGATAACCCTCTAAACAATGACAAGGTCATGGCCTATATCGATACCAGTTCTTATTAAAAACGAAAAAAGGGGGAATAATAAAAGAGTTGCCCCCGACGTCAAGAATGGCCATTGCCATGGCTCTGTTCACTTTCTAATGAATGGAAAGGCCCGGATCCCATTCTATTGAGATCCAGGGGAGCTGTTTGTGTGTTCCTACAGGATCAGGAGGGCCCATTCTGGGTGCCAGAGAGACTGACCCAAACGGTGAAGAATGACCCACAACACACAAACTCGCCTGAGGATTTGGCTTCTGCTCCTCCTGTCATTTTGTGGATGGATGACAGCGGTTATGATGAAGCACCGATGGGGGATACTCTCAGCCTTCCTAAAGCTGACACCAGTCAGCCATAGAATGGCGATGTTTCCTCAGTTTTTTACAACCAATAAGACTCTGGGGCTCCCCTACCTTCCTAGAGATGATTTATAAGCTTGGCCGTAGGATTCCAATCCTGGGTCATGTCCTTCATCTCCTACTTCAAAGAATGGGTGGGGGTGGGAATGTTTGGAGCAGCCCTATGCTGCGGAATAATGTTTCTCCTCTGGATGGTCTGCTGACTCAAATCCCAAAGTCGTAGGGACAAAATGGTTATTTACACAAGCGCTGGCTGCCCTAGAACAGGGAGCCTCTACTTATATATGGTTATCTATGTTAAAGCAGTAAGGTTTATGCCAACCAGCTCCTGCACCCCTAGGACAGTGGTCCATGGCACAGGATGGAATGCTTGGCTTAGCTAGCCCTAAAGGTTGTTGAGCTGAAGAGTATCACACAGAGAATGGCCCTCTCTGAGAGATATGTCGCCCTGCATAAGGATTTCCTGCCACATATTCCCTTTCCCAAAAAAAATGACAGAGGGCAGGCCGGATAAGTTCGAGGTGTCATAAACCTAGGGGCAGATTCCATACAAGCCCATTATAATGTTTCCACTCTGGAAAGTGCGACCTCTATCTTTGCCTTCTGAGGGAGTTGCCTTTCTGCAAAGAAGTAAAAAAGGGGGAGATGTAGAGGACCGCAACCACATACTCCATTACAAGATGGCGCTGGCATCCGGTTCCACCGCCAGGTGAACTAGGTAACGCATACGTGCTTGGTAACTTTCCACTACTGCGTCCCCGCCTACTCCCGAGGCATCCTCTGGGATTTTGGGCAGCCAACCAATCCAAGGGTGATACGTCCAAAGCGAGGACTGTTTCATTTATAAGGGCTGGGTTCCCCTCGTTCAGGGTCCCCGCCATGTTAGCTTATGCTCTCTCTCTCAAGATGCATTAAAGCTGCTCTGCAGAGAAAAATCCTAGTGTCCCACATGGTTCTTGCTGGCGAGACGATAGCGTGGGGCATTGGCAGACATCTGTCTCCAAAAATATTTACATTATGATTCAAAATAGTAGCAAAAATACAGTTATAAAATAGCAACAAATTTTTTTTTTATGACTGGGGATCACCAGAACATGAGGAAGTGTATTAAATGATCACAGCATTAGCAAGTTTGAGAACCACTGCTCTAGGACATGGAGCTGTTTTCAAACCCAGGGTGACCAATGGGCTTAACGACTATGCCAATTAGTTATTGAGACCAATAAAACTTGATTCCTCAGCCTCTTCAAATACGTCTCCTCTACAGCATCTCTGTATTTGATCCCTTTTATGTCGGTCTATTTATCTACTAAGATGACTCTAAGTTTCACAAAGACCAGGAACAATTGTAGCTTGTTCACCGCTGTGCTTGGTGCTTAGCAAAATGATTATTACTTAGTACAACTTCAGTGTTCTCTAAGGAAATGAATGACATGTGTTTATCATGTTAGTAACAGGTAGATAGGCATATCATTTAGCCTGAAAACAGGAACATTTTGAGATGGAAATAGAGAACTGCTAATAATTACTCTGGGTCACTTCTTACAGAAAAATTGGGACCTATGAATTCCCTTATAACTGGGCCACCAAACGTATGAGATTTTCTTTTGGCCATAACATGTTTCCTGGCATTATAGAAATTGAAAGCATGGGGACTACATTTCCTAGAGTCTATATCAGCGGGTTTAGAGCATGACAACATGATTCAGTTATGTGAGATTTCAAAGACAAAAGAGAATAGAAAGCTGTTGACTCCTTTGAGATGATAGTCACATGGACTTGCAGGCTGCAGGCGGAGCTTCTGCCAGCATTGCTTAAGCATCATCCTGCACACCACTTACTACAGTGCGTCATGTTTTTTTTTTGTTGTTGTTGTTTTTTAACATAAGGAGTCACATGGCTGATCTGCTCTCTGAGGCTTTGCAACATTTTTGTAAAGATTTGCGAGGTAATGGCCCCTAGCCACTTCAATAGTCAGAACTCTCAAATCTCTGCCTTATTTCAATAAAGTTGACCCTTTTTCTTGTGCAAACCCCAATATAGGTTGGTCTTAAAGGGCTTTCTGCTACCTGGTCATTCATATGACCAGTCAACACTCCTCCATTCCTTTATTTTATGGATAAACATACAATTTGCTAAGTTGCTCCTCAGGGCTGTGAGGCTAGGAAGAAGCATAACTCTCTTAACTCGTCTGGTCCTAGGAAGTCAAACTTCACCTACCTTATTGTTTGAGACCACCATGGCCTCTCAAACTAACAGAGATTGTGAGAAAAATATGTTTAGTAACCATTAACTATTATTTCATGGACTTTGAACTATACTACACTCCTAAACTGAACTAAATCCCTCTGTGCTTGAAAGAGTTAGGACAGTTTAAGTTCTCCTTATTGACTCATTGTTAGATAATAAACAGTTCTATAACCCAAGCATGTCAATTGTAAAAGAATCATACTTCATCTATGTTAACACTTAAATGTATAAATATTGGTTTTACTGTATATGAATATCAATATTACCTTATATAAAATTTGACATATATGCTAGTGTTTGACTTTTATACCTGCAGTGATATTTCATTTATATTTTAATAAATAAAGCTTTCCTGAAGATCAGAGAGCAAAATAGCCACACTGGTCAGCTGTACAGACCAGGCAATGGTGGCACACATCTTTAATCCCAGTAGCCACACTAGTTGTCATAGAGCCCTAGTGGTGGTGGCACACAACTTTAATTCCAGAACTTGAGAGGCAGAGGCTGGAGGATCTCTAGAAGTTTGATGCCAACCTGGTGTACCGAATGAGTTCCAGGACAGCCAAAGATATACAGAGAAATCCTGTCTCAAAAAACTAAAAATTAAAAAAAAAAACAAAAATAAAAGAAATAAGCCTGAACAATAGGTCAAAGAGTTTATAATTAATATAAGCCTTTGTATGTTTGTTTGGGATTGAATGGCTGTGGGACAGGTGGGACAGAAACTTACATCTACAAATACCTACTGATTAGTATAATTTTAATTAAAAATAGTAAATCTAAAGTAGTATTTTTGTCTTTAACAATAAGAACAAAACAAAATCTTGTTGGTATAGTTTGCATTTGTAAACAAATTCATTTTTGTTTTAAATTACAATGATCTATTTTTTTTTCAGTGAGTGATAATGTTTTTGAGATTTCAAAGGTATAGGGCTATCACCCACGGGACCTGTAAAAGATGTAGTCCACATCATTATTTTTGTATTTAACACACTTGATGACCCATAAAGTCATACGAAAGTGAACAAGAATGGATGTGAAACAGAACATTGGCTCTTTAATTTAGAAATCATTATCTTTTTCTATGAAGCCATCAGCTTCCGTCCAACTTTGATTTAAGAAACAAATGTGTACACAAACATATTCACGCCATACCGCATCTTAAAGCAAAGTGGCCAAGTTAGAAAATGTGAACAGCAATGTGCTTATAGAGTGGATTTGCCATAGGCACTTTGTGGGGCCTTCATCCTTCTCATCTGAAGGTGATTTTAGACAGACACTTGTTTCCATGCTAATGACAGTGGTAAAGATGGGTTAATTTCTGTGGATGATGTATGGTCAAGTCAGGTAGCTGAGCCATCCTACACCACAGAGATTCAATTCCTGCCTGAATTGAGACATTCATCACTATGCTCTGTCAACAAATGAAGGTCATGTTACTCCCTCCAATTCGTATTACCAGGAGATGTGCATACAACAGGCTATCTGAAAGATGGATAGAGTGAGAAGAGGCCCTTCAGGTGAGCCGTTACCAAGCGGGAGTCTAATTCGTCTACTTTTCATCACGGTTTAATTTGCATTATAGAAAACAAAGGAAATGGAAGTCACAGAAACTCACCTCCATGGAATGCTTGTTTGTGGTTGAATTTTGGGCTCCCTAATCCTGCATGTATTTTCTTTCTGATTCATCAAAACAACTCCCAAAGATGACAATTAATTATCCATATTATATAATAAGCTGACTTGATCGTAACTTTCTGTCACAAACCCAGAGCAAAGCATCTTCTCTCATTAAAACTCAGTTTTCACATCTATGTAAAGGTCAAACCCATCTACTTTGTGTGCCAGGTACTGAGACCAGAGGGGCATCTACAAAGAAATAGCATGAGCTTTGGAAATCACTCACTTATGACCAAGGTCAGCCATACTACTGTAAAATATTATTTTTAAGTATGTTACATTTGTTTATGCTTTGTAACATTTGTTTAACAATGTAAAGATGAGTTGCTATTGTTTATGCTGCATTTGTTTAACTCTGTGAAGCTGTGATTGTTTGCCTGTCTTAAACACCTGATGGTCTAAGCAAGCGCTGAACAGCTAATAGCAAGGCAGGAGAAAGGATAGGCAAGGCTGGCAGGCAAAGAGAATAAATAGGAAGAGAAATCTGGAAAAAGGCGAAGAAGCAAGAGAACAAGGAGAGGAGGACACTGGGGGGGTCAGACACCCAGCTACACAGTCACCCACTGGAATAAGAAAAGGTATCTAGAAATAAGAAAGATAAAAGTTCAGAGGCAAAAGGTAGACAGGATAATTTAAGTTAAGAAAAGCCAGCAAGAAATAAGCCAAGCCAAGGCCGGGCATTTATAGGAAAGAATAAGACTCCATGTGTGATTTATTTGGGAGCTGGGTGACAGGCCTCCCAAAAGAGTCAAAGAGTAAAAAAATAACCAACAACAGCACACTGCTCAGTTGAATATGGTGAAACATCCTAGGGTGCAAAAAAAGACAAAATTCATTATCATTGATTCTGTGATTGTATGAGGCTAATGGCCTTGGACTCCTCTCTGGCTTTAATTTATGGACTTACTGTGTGTGGTGGCAGAGTAGTTTAAAACAAGCTAGAAAACATGTTTATACTTTGTATTGTGATTCACAGATATTTCTTTGGTTGGGAAAATTGTGATCCATGTTAGAACACCTGGTTATCTTAGGGGTCAGCTGACACCAGTCAGCATATATCTGTGTTGAACATCTGCAAAGATTTCCATCCTATGGTTTCAACCTTTCCTTAATGGAGAAGTTCAGACAAAGTCAGTATCAGTAATATCTCTGAAGATTTCTCCCAACATTTAGAGGAACTATCCCTTGTTTTGTTTCCAGGGAAGAGATAAGACAAGATGCATGACACAATGAGGCAACCTCAAACAACTGGTGAAGAATCAAGAGTGAGGTGGGATCGAGATAGCATTGGAGGACTATAGGGCTTTCTGTACTGTAAACCAGAAGCCTGTGCACACTCAGGTCATGTCCTTGTGTATGCCACATTTTCTGTGGGCTTCATATTGTTTTTATAAATTCTTGAGATTCCCTTCCATCTTTGGCAAATGAGACTACTTTATCTTCAGATTTATTGGGGACAAAATAATACACTTGATCTCTGGCTAAAGGTTCAGGAGGAAGCAGGGAAGCAACACACACAGAGCAAACAGAAATCTGTCCTATTGGCTTCAGCTTGCTTACAGAAACTCAGAAGGAAGAAGCTGGGTGGATTAACTTTAGGTGTAGATGACCCCTGTTATCTTATTTTAATCCCAAGACTCACCATTGAAGACTAGTGGGTGTTAATATCTGCTTTCCCTCATTAAGATATAATAATAGTTGACATAAAGATACGAGGGACAATTAACTTACACAGAAGAAAGGTCTAACTTGGCCTCATAATCCCTGGTGGATCCATTGCTTTGGGCCTCTGGTGGGGTGATAGATGGTGTTTGAGCAGTGAGTGTGAGCAGGAATAAACAAACAAAGAAGAGACTTGGGTCTCCATACCTCCCTTTCCCCATGACCTCTCATTATGTTCTACTTGCTAAGGGTGCTATCTCCTCTAGTAGGACCATTCTTTAGATACATGGCTTGTGGCGGGGGGGTGGGGGGAGGCAAGGAATCTTTTAGCATTGAAACTGCAGCAGTGGAGTTTGAGAAAATCCAGTTCTCATGCCCATAATTTTAGTAGGAAGAGAGGTACTTCCAGTCACATTTACATCACATACAATAAAACCAGTTACCCAGACGTGATGATCACGGTTGCAACCTTATTTAGAGACTGCAGAGGGTCTGTCTTCTGTGAGAGCCATTCGTATATCCTGGCAGATGAGAGGAATTGGTGTGTGAAAGCCATGGCGTGAGCCTTTCTCTTGTGAATATAATTCACACAGCAGGTAATGTGCCTGAGTCTCCTCAAAGCCAAAGCAAACATGGCATTGTACACAGAGCCAATATTTCACAAGAATATTTTTATATAAATGTATTCTTAAGGAAAATGAATGCATAAAATATTCATCTTCGAAGACTAAAGACATACATGCTCACAAACTGAAATTTTCTAAGGTGTGTTTTGATGGCCACTCTGCATATTTAACTGTGACGAGTCTCTTCTGTCTACCAGTGTCTCCTTTTAAGATTGTTAGATGCTCCAGACACAAGGCAGGATGACTCAAATTTCCTTTGCCCGGTACCCTCTGAAGGTTATAACTGCTGATGGTGTGACTTATTCCACTAAGTCACATGAGATGAAGCCTCCTAAGGCTGTGTGGTCAGTGACCAAGGTTTTGTCAAAGGTGCATGTTTCTCAAGGTTTCAGGCAGGAAAAAACAGGGTAAGAGAAACAGAAGGGCATTTATCCAAAGTTACCTCTTCTTACACACAAAGCATTTTTCCAGCCTGGAGGATGTAGAAGGAAAACAAAAGCTCTGGCTCATCAGAAGCACAAGGAAGATTTGTACCGACCAACGAAGTTGGTATCACTGCGGAGATGTAAAAGATTGTTTTCTCTGTGTCTGTCCTTCAGGAAGTGAAAGGAAAGAAAAAGGCCTGATAAAAATTACATCTGACTTCCAGGGCAGAAAAGCACAAATAGCCCTGTGGCTGAAGTGGTCAGACCTAAAACAGCACACTTGGAATTCTCTGGCTACAGATCAGCAAATTGTGCACATTTTTACAATCTAAAGCAATCCGTACACAGCTGCTGATAGATGGTGTGGCTAGAAATAGCACCTCAAAGATGAGAGCAACAATTCACACTGACGGGTGACTCCATCTGGGGATTCACTTCACACCACTACATTACTTTTAATAGCTCTTGGAGAATTAAGGAAAACTCACCACCTCAACCACAGCCCATCTCTATATTGACAAATTATTAAACGAGATATGTCTTCTCTAAGAGGAAATAATTACCACTTTAGCACCTGGTGACTGCCTGAAAGTTTTGAGTTAACGACTGTGTGTGATTCTTAAGATGGAGCCAAGGTAGGAAAAAATAAGATTAAATGATCAAATAAAGACTGAATGAGTAAAAAAAAAAAAAGAGAAAAAATTCAAAGACAGTAGAAATTTGGTAACTAAGTTGAACAGCCATCCAGGGAGCTGCCTCCTGACTTTGTGATGTGTGGCCCACCTAACTCCACTCATTCATGCCTCTCTAAGCTGGGCTCCAAGCTACTTGGTTGTGTGTGATTTTACCTTACCATCTCTCTTACCCTTATCCTTGGTCATAGATATTCATTCTTACTATTTTTTGTATATGTAAGTGACTAAAAGCCCTTGGTGGTGGCTCCTGTACTCCCTACAGCAAAATTTCCCCATAGCCTGCCTTATTTACACATCCTGAAGCACCCAGGCCATGTAAGGTCAACGCTACCAAAAACGACAAACAATCCTGAATTTTACACTGTTGGGACATGCAGTGTAAATTAGACATGCAGAAATTAAAATTGCCTAAAAGTTCAAATATCATGATTTAAAGGAGCACATGAAGAGTGAGACATTGTGACTCAGCAATGAGCAACAGTGTGGCATATTTAGTGGAGCATGAAATGTACTCCCATGCACACAGCAGGCAGCAGCCCCTATAAGAGGATTCAAAAATACCCATGGGTTTGTTTTTCATTTGATACACACCTGGCCCACTCAGGCTACTACTCCAAGCCCTGTGAGGGCACTGAACAATCATTATCACTTTCATATCTATACCATTCTCCTTATTTCAAAGACCCTAAGTATCTTCATTCACATAATTTACCTGTCCTTCACTTAATATCTCCATTTTGGTACCATGTATAAAGTCTAGAAATGTAATTTGAATACAACAGAACTATATTGTTCATACCCCCCAGTGAAGTCCATTTTAAAGTTAAGTTCTGACTATGTAAAGTATTAAAGAGAAGACTCAGCTCCTGAGTGCTTCCTAACTAACTTCCCCTCTATCTCTACAAGTCTCCGGGATTCACATTCTACTCACCGCCCTTTGTTGCCACACTGGCTTCAAAGTAAGACCAAGTTAGGTCAACAACAAAGATCTGTTTTTTTTTTTTTTCTCAGTGTTGAGCATTGCAGCTTGAGAAAAATAGGGAAGGTGAGACCTGTCTACTGACCAGCAGAGTCAGGCATCTGAAGAGATGACAAACCGCTCTGGAAGAAGATCCGAGTTCAGTTCCCTGTACCCGTCAGGAATCTCAATGCCTTTACCTCCAGCTCTAAGAGATTTTAATGCTGTTTTCTGGCCATTGCAAACACCTGCACTCATGCCAACATACCCACACACATATACACATATATACACATAACTAAAAATAAAAAAATCTTTAAAACAGAATAGTAATGAGTAATTTTTTTCCTATGGCATGATCTTGCAAGAATAAACAAAATTTGAGGCCATGCCATGAGATGGAGATGTCCAGGAATCAGATGTTGGATAGCCCAGAGACCTAGATTAGAACCAAACATGACTGTCAAGAATAAACACATATAAACAAACAAACAAACAAACAAACAAATAAATATTCTGAATGATATTCTGCTGTACTAATAGATTGGTGCCTTGTCCAGTCGTCATCAGAGAGGCTTCCTTCAGCAGCTGATGGGAACAGATACAGAGACCCATAGCCAAAGATTAGGTTCTCAAGGAACTCCACAGAATATGAGGATGAAGGATTGTGGGAGCCAGAGGGGCTGAGGATACCAGAAGACCACAGCCCACAGATTCAACTAAGTAGGAGTCATAGGGCCTCACAGAGACTGAAGTGGCAATCACAGAGCCTGCATGGGTCTGACCTAGGTCCTCTGCAAATATGTTATGGTTGTTTATTTAACTTGGATTTTTTTTGTGGAACTTCTAACAGTAAGAGTAAGGGTATCTCTGACTCTTCTGGCTGCTCTTGGTACCCTTTTCCTGCTACTGGGTTGCCTTGTCCAGCCTTGATATGAGCGTTTGTGCCTAGTCTTCTTGCTTCTTGTTACACTGTGTTTGGTTGATATTCCTTGGAGGCCTGCTCTTTTCTGAAGGAAAATGGAGGAGGAGTGGATCTGGAAGAGAGGGAAGGTGAAGGGGGGCTTGGAAGAATAAAGGGAGAGGAGGATGTGTTTGGAGTGTATTGTATGAGATTAAATAAAAAGAATAAACCAAAACCATGATAAAAAATGAACTGAAATCTGATTGTTTAAGTTTCAATCATCAAAGGGAGGCAGAAACATTGATAAACTATACAATAACACATTTGTGTTGTTGACGTGGGACTTTCTAACCTGACACAAAAATAAAGAGCAACAAAACTCTCAACAAAACTGTCATTTGTGTGACACTCATCTGTTGTTCTGAACAACATTGATGTGGGAGTCTCCTCTGTGTGCTGTAATTATCATTAATGAATAAAGAAGCTGCCTTGGCCTGTTGATAGGGCAGAACTTAGGTAGGCAGGGAAGACAACTGAATTCTGGGAGAAAGAAGGGCCGAGTCAGAGAAAGAGACACCATGGAGACACCAGAGTCAGATGCAGAACATTGCCGTTAAGCCACTGCCATGTGGTGATATGTAGATTAATAGAAATGGGTTAAATTAATATAAGAGATAGTCAATAAGGAGCTAGGGCTAATGGGCCAAGAAGTATTTTAATGAATATGGTTTCTGTGTGATTATTTCGGTTCTGGGAAGCCGGAACAAACAAGTGGCCCTCCTCCTATACTACATCCTCTAGATGCTAATCGATGCCTACACCTAGACTTCTTAGGAACTGCATCTCCATTTCTGTAGATGCTGCTGTCTAAGACAAGAGGAAGATACAGTGGCTACAGAACTGTTGCTGGCTGGGCCACCAGCAGCCAAGCCTTACGTGGAAAGAGGATGGCAAGAAGGACCCTCCTCTCTCTAGGGCTTCAGTTGGTCTATTTAGGCTAGCACTGCCAAACCTTGGATCATTAGGAAGAATCTAGGACCATGTTTCAAATCATCTAAAATAAAATACAGAAATATCAAACCTCTGAGAGTTATATGATCTCTGTGTAATCTAATAGGCCAACTTAATTTGTTTTTGGTTGGAAGAATACCAACTTATTAGTATCATTATTGTCACTGTGTGATACATGAGATTTTAATTATTATGGATTCTTATGATTAAATATGTGGAAATAAATTATTCTATTTAACATATTTGTGTTTTTTTGTACAAAGTTTTGTAAAACATACACAGAAAAACTGAAAATGCGAGTGAGAGCAGATGGCACATTGGTTAGGGATTGCTAGTGTTTACAGTCTCAGATTTCTCAGTCCTTCTCAGTTCCTTCTTTGCTGTTACACACTGGGTATCACAGAATAGAGTCTGTGCTGATTTCTCAGATACAATCCGTGGATTCAAGCATCAGGTCAAAGGGAAAGGGTTTTGTTTCCTTAGGGGAAAAAAAAACCAGGAAATATTCATTTGGCCAATTAAGTTGATATAGAAAGGGGAAGTCCTTTGACCAAAAACATGCTTACAAAGTATAAAATTTCAAACCCTTGTTATTTAATGCATTACAAGCAAAAAAGAAAGAAGGAGGAAGGGGAGGGAAAGGCAAGCCCACACCCCGACATCCTTAACCCAGAAGCCATCTCCGATTGATAACCACTTGCAAATGAAAACGTCCTTTTCTCCAAGGGTGTTTCACCGGCAGAACAAACCACTCCTAAGGGTGGGCCCCACGCCCAGCAGTAGACGGCCAGCAGAAAAAGAACTCAAGGGCATCTCTGGAGGCTCCTTGTTTCATATTGTTGTGTCGGGCATTTCTTTAAACAGGTCCTTTGCATGTACATATGGCTTCCAGTTTTGTGTTTATTCTGGGATTCTAGTGTGCGCCAACATGTGTATCTCTGTGTCTATATCTGTTTCTCCTGACTTTTATTTGGTTCTTTTTTTTTCTCTTTGTTTTGTTCTATCTGACCTGGTTTATTTTGTTTTATCTTCTTTACGTTATTATCATTCCTTAGATGTCTCTTTTCTTTTTCTTTCTTATTTCTCTCTCTGTCTCTCCCGTCTTCCTTCGTTTCTCTCTCTCTCTCTCTCTCTCTCTCTCTCTCTCTCTCTCTCTCTCTCTCTCTCTCTCTCTCTTTGACAGGGTTACTCTGTGTATCTTTGGCTGTCCTGAAACTCTGTAGACCAGTCTGGCTCTGAACTCACAGAGCTCCACCTACCTCTTGAGTGCTGGGATTAAAGGCGTGCACCACCACACACTGCGAGAAAGAATATAAATTTGGATAAGAGGGGAAGGATATAGGGAGAAACAGGGAGGAGGTGTGGGTGGGGAAACAGTAGTTACTATATTATACGAAAAATTACTATTTTCAAGAAAAGAAAAATATTTAAAATATACAATTCCTCTTGAAGTGTCTTCTTATGAAAAATTCACAAAAGGAGGACAACTAGGTAACCAGCACTGATATAGGTAGTGATCACAGATAAGCATGCACAAATACATCCTTCTATGTATGTAAACATATGTTCATGTATATGTACATCCATATATGCTAAACAATTTGTCTAACAGCTTCTACAGCTTCATGCACTCCACCAGTCCTACTTGATGTCAGTTCACTTAATATCTTCAGGGAGAGGAGCAAAAGTATTAATTCTAGTACTTTGCAAATAGACAACAACAACAACGACGAAAGTATTCCTAGCTCTGAAATTTACTGTAGAACACATCTCCCTGAAACCAGAGGGGTATCAGAGGAAGTGTGGATCTGATGTCAGCCTCCATTCCACTATTTAGAGGGAAAAGGCCATTTTCCTGGTGAGATAAGATTATGAAGAGACAGTTCAGGCAGAAGGTGTTCTTCCCACTATCACACTGATGATTATCTTGAATATCACCATAGAATCTTCCTCCGGCGAGGACAGTGAGAGAGACAGAGACCCTCCTCAGAGCAACGGACTGACCTCCCAAGGTCCAGTTGAAGGACAGAAGGAGGGAGAAGATGAGCAAGGAAGTCAAAACCATAAGGGGTTGGTCCACCAACTGAGGCAGTGTGTCTGTTCTAATGGGAGCTCACCAAATCCAGCTGGACCGGGACTGAACGAGCATATGACCAAAACGGACTCTCTGATTGTGACTGACAATGGGGGCTGACTGAGAAGACATTGATAAAGGCACTGGGACTTGTTTTTATGGCATGTTCTGGCTTTTTGGGACCCTAATCTATGTGGATGCACAGCTTCTTAGGCCTAGCAGGGAGGGCCTTGGACTTCCCACAGGGCAGGGCTCCTTGCCCTCTTTCAGATGAGGGGGGGGTGAGGGGGATTAGGGGGTGAGTGAGGGAGTGGGAAGGGATTGTGAGGAGTGGAGGAAGTGCAAATTTTTTAATGGAAAAATAAAAAAGAATGCTTACGTGAAAAAAAAAAAGATTATGAAGAGAAATTACATGGCTGTAACAGCAGACCATGTTGGTTTACATTAAAACTTGATGGTAGTCAGGGGAAAAAGGGAGTTGTGAAGCTTTGTGAGAAGGAAAACATTCTAGAGATAGATGCTGATAAGGATGTGCATGAGCTTAGTTTTGCTAACCTGCACACCTGCCAACCAGTACAGAATGGAAAGGGATGAAACTAAAGGGCAACATATCGCATCTAGGTGTGATGTCACCTTGCGAGTACATACCACTGATATAATGTGATAAAAATAGTACTTTATCCATCTTCTTAAAAAACAACCTTTTGTCTTAACCCAGAGACCATTAGTCAAATCCCAGTCAAGAAGCATCTAGAAAACAGCTGACAAGTGCCCCTCGAAATGTCAATCAACCAAAATAAAGAAGGTCTAAGAATCCCTTCAGCAATCCAGGGAGACAAGGTGACTAGATGCAGTGTGGTACCAGATGGGATACTAGTAGAGAAAAGCTGTTGTAGCTACAAACCAAGTGACTCTGACTAAGCCACAGACGCTTTAGTTAATCATTCCACATCGTCATGTCTTTTTCTAATTGAAGCAAACACGTTGTGATGATAACAGGGAGACCTGGGTGTGCAGGATGGAAGACCCTGAGTAAACTGTAACTTTTCTGTGAATCTCAAACCTATTCTATCTAAAATCTCAATGGAAATGTTAAATAGGACTAGAAACACAACTGAAGAGAAATATGAAATGAAAGGCTGGTTCTGAGGAAATCACATAGGAAGTTGTAAAGAGAGATAGTCGGAAGATCTTCCAGTGAAGCTAAGGGCTGTAAGACAGGGTCAGACACTTGATTTCTAAGACAGAAATTGTTTGAGGAGATAATTACTTATACCACTACTTAATCGCACTCCTCACAGCTGAATCCTACTCGAACCCCTGCCCCACAGAACAGCTCAGCTCTCAGATGGAGGAACCAAAATAAATCGGAAGAGAGGGGAAAAAACAAATGTGCCCTCCAATAAATCCTGGTGAAAGTGCAAACTGATAGCCCAAAAGGTTCTTAATTCTAGGAAAAGTAACTCATATAATGTCACATCTGATTACACATCATTCAAAGACAGCAAAATAAAAACACTTTAAAATTAGCTGAGCGTTTATTACAGAACTACTGTGGGGTCCATTTTAGGAAGACAACTGCTGACTCAGAAGGAAGGAATACTAGTTAATAAAAATGTCAGTAAACAACTGAACGATCTCCAGATAACAGTGAAGTTTGGACGCATTCTTACATAGTAAGAACTGAACTAGCTCATTTAATTATCAAACTAAATTTATGATAGATCCTACTATAATTCCAATTAGCACATGTGGAAATTGAGAAAAAGGGCAAGTAAACATTTATGAAGGAACATTGCAGAAATGATAAAAAAAACTACTCCATAATAACCAAGTAATAATGTACCTGTGGAGGTATATGAAGGTCTAAGGAAACTACCAGTTGACAATAATATAAGGTGATGTGTGTGTGTGTGTGTGTGTGTGTGTGTGTGTGTGTGTGTGTTTGAAGAGAACATACTGGAACAATCTGTGATTGTTGTTTTATTTCATTAACACATGCACATAAAATGTTCACATATTTTAATGGAAGAACAGGAGAAAGATGTACAAACTTTTAAATAATAGAAGGAAGATGGATGGTGGATTAAGTAAACCAATTAAGTAAAAGGGAGAAGGGAAATTAAAAATGCAACTTTAATAAAAAAAAGTTGGAAAATTACAAAAGCAGTAAGTAAGCACAATGGGGGCAAACAGAACAAACTTCCCTATTATCTGATAGCTCGGGTTAGAGATTTTTAAATAAATCTTACTTGACACTGTTTATAACAAAGTCAACTAGAGAACAATGATTTTGATAAGTTGAAACTAGAGTAGAAAAAGAAAAGCTATCCAAAAGAGAGTGCTGGTTCTGTGATAATTATAGATAATGAAACAGACTTGCAGAGAATGTCATTTCTAAGAGTTAAGAAGGGCTATAGACTCAAATGCATAAAACAACAAAGTCTCAAACCACATGAAGATAAAATTTATAACATCACAGTCCTCATTGAAACATTAAACATGCTTCTCCCCAAATCTGATAGCTCAAAAGAAAAAGATCCACTAATATTACATGAGTTTATTGAGTAACAGTATCAAGTTTGCTGGAATAAACGGATGTCAGGCTTTATTCCCAGAAAAGGAAGGCTAACACACCATCTTTTCTAAGTTAACACAATGCAGTTTTGAAAAGCAGACCAGGTAAGAAGACAAAATTAACTCTCAACAAACACCAAAGAATTGATACTGTAGAGCAGTGGTTCTCAACCTTCCTAGGCTGTCACCTTTTAATATAGGTCCTCATGTTGTGGTGACCCCAACCATAAAATTATTGTTGTCGCTACTTCATAATTGTAATTTTGCTACTGTGAATCATAATGTAAATATCTGATATGCAGGCTATATGCTATGCGACCCCTGTGAAAGGGTTGTTTGACCCCAAGGGGTCATGACCTACAAGATGAAAACCACGATTCTAGAGACCACGTTATAATCTTTACCCAACAGAAGTGGAATTTAATAACTTAACAACACTATGTTTTTAGAAACTTAAAGAAAATTGTAATAACTAGAGTTAAAAAAGAAATCATAAAGGAAATTCCATCATGCTTAAACTCAATGGCTACTCCATTTAAAACTTGTGGAAGGCAGCCAACCCAATGATCCCAGGCATTTATGGGTACAATTGTGAATATTAGAAAATAAAGAAGATCAGCTATGAAAGGACCAAACATTTACCTCAAGAAGAGAGGGGAGTAAAATAGAATAAGTCTGACTATAAAACAGTATTTATTTAAGCTCAAAAGCATAAAACAGTATGATACTCTTTTGTATATATTTACAAAAAAAATGTTAAAACAACCTCAGACCATGGATAACCATGGGCTATAGTTGGAGAGAAGAGGGGATAAGGTGAAAAGGTGCAAAATAGACTTTAGCCATGTTTTAACTCATCTACTGCAAGTATCTGAAACATGGACCCCAAATTCTTACCACTAATGATATTAAGAAATGTGCCTATGTTCATTATCCTCTGTCATTTTAAATGCTTGAAATATTTCTTAGCTGAAAAAAAAGAGATAAAAGGGACAAGCAGTCATTAGAATAAGAAAGACTCTCCATTTCTGCAGTTGATAGAAGCATCAACCTAATGCCTTTGTCTTAAGAAGTAGAGACAGAGGAATTATAATTCCTGTCTTTACACCAAATGAGAATTGCCTGAAGTACAAAAAGTAGGTAGCAGGCACATTGGACAGATGCAGTATTTAATTGTATACTCTCCTCCATGCTTAATTCATGTTTGATCATAAAAAGTGAAAACATCAAACATGGAGTTCTCTTGACAGATGTTTTGTATTTCATAAAGACAATGGTGTCTGAAAACTTCTTCTACAAAAATTTTAATATTAACAAAAATTTTATTTAAATGACTTCATTTAAAAATTTTCAACTATAAAACCATATATTTTTTTCTTCAGAAACAGTAATTCTAGTACAAAACAGTTCATAAAAAGTTTCTTCATTCTAATGCTTGCCTGAAATGGCATGGCTCAGTGGTTCTATGTCCCATAGAAAATATAGCAGGTATATAGCCTTTGAAACCCTGATGCATTATATTTTTCATACATTTATTAAAGCGGTAAGTCAGAATAATTTCAATTATGCTTTAAATATATTCCTTTCAAAAGATGCCATTATCACAGAAAGCAAAGAGGAACAGTGATCCAAGCATCAGTGATCATCATAATTCCTTGGGTTTCTCTATATGAAGTGTGTTATGCCCAGATCCGTGAAGTCTCACCAAAACCAACAAGTAGACAGAGTCCCGTATGAAAATGCAAAGAGCCTTTATTTTATGCAAGTTTGCAAACTCAGTCTCTCCATATGTCCCACGTATTGGAACAAACAGAGAGCCTGGAGATCAGTTAGAGTTGGGTTTTTAAAGTAATAAAGGTGGGGGTGAGGGGTTTCTAAGGTTCAGGACCTCTGTGCTGGCAGGTGATCCTATCTACAGCAGTTGGAACATTAGGCATTTCCTTTGGATGGTCTGTTCTTGGATGGTGCTCCGGTAATCTCAGTTTGTGGTTCTTCCTGAACCAGGTATTGCCTCCGGGTAAACTACTGAGACTTAGGCCTCCATTAAACTTATCCATGGCTGAGTCCTACATTGGCAGGTGATAATGGTTGGAAGTAAAGAACTTCCTTCAGGTGGTCTGTTTCTATTTAGTTTATCATGGCTGGCTCCTACAAAGAGATTCTGAGAACACCTGGGCCTGTGGACACACTAATTCTGAAAGCCAAGGTTTCTTGAGAACTTAGCAGCTAAATTGTAGACAGCACCAGATTCCCCATATTCTTTGCCTTGGTGTTTTTCTCTGTCTATCACAAATGACAGATGTGGCGGAGTTACACCACCCTTCACAGCTTCTTGTTCCATCTTTCCCATAGGACTATATAAACGTTCCATGTACAGAATTACTGAGGTGGAAGTCATTGACAAAGAGCAAAGGATAGGAAAAGATAGCAGTCTCACCTTCCTCATGCAGCAGGAGTGTTATTTTAATTCTATGTCACATGTACTAGACATTCATTATATGCTGTTCACTATTAACAATGAACCTGCTCCTATATTATCTCCATGTAGAGTCATGGGTGAGTTTGGCTGCTCAGGACCAACCACTGTTCTCTTATTTATGTGGGTGTTTCTGCTATGGGGTTGGGCTCTGTTCAGGCTGAATTGGTAATGGTTTATAGACACAAAGACTTGAAAGCTGATTTGTTCCTGAGATTACTTTCTCTGCTGGACCACCTATATCTGTTTTTCTGGTAATTAGAATCTAAGAACAATGATTGCAATTACTATTGTTATTTTTAGTGGCTTAGAAAATGCCAGTCACCATCTAAATTATTTCAAATATCCCATCAACTATTCAAGATAATATTAAGATAATACTATGATGATCACTACAGTAGGATTTGAACCCAAGACTGAGCATATGAATATCTGACTTGTACCTTCAAATTTTGACTTATTTAAAGGGAAGGAGGACTGAAGGGCTGTAAAGTCAAGGATATCATAAGTTCTAAAGATGCCAGTGTCACCAACTGATCAGATAATGATCTAATATGACAGCATTAGTAATATTAAAAGCAAACTATCTGATAGAGTCCATGTTTTTTTGACACTCTGTTTGGTCTGTTATGATCACATTCCCACTAGAAACTTTCTGACTCTGTTGCTTGCACTTGAGACTAATCACATCTTTACAGGAAATAATGAATTTGGGGATGATTTTCAAAACTAGGTAACCATGCAGGTTGAACCAGATACATTTCAACATTTCCCGCCGACCTATGTTTAGGAAAGTTTACTGAAACAGAACCTGGGAGCCGGCTAAATCATAGCTTTTGCAAGGGAAGAGTGAGCATGATGCAGAAAGTGTGGAGGCACAAAAAGGCAGCACCTCTGGAATCCCATCATTTCCCTTCCGAGTAAGGTAGAAGCTGGCTAACTTACCACACAACAGTATGTATACTTAGGAACTCCAAAGCAACGCTTTGACAATGTTGGGATCTCCCTGTTCTGTTTCTCAATAACACTGTGGTGTTGACTGTTTCATTTTAGAAACTTAAAAACAACTTACCTGAATTTTCCTTTTAGAAATAAGTCCTATCATGCCAGTCTTATACTTAGCAATCATCAAAGGCTCCTGCTGCCTCTAGCACCCTCACACTTAGCTTTGCGTTTGGTTCTGCCTTCACAAGCTTACATTTTTTACTGGATCCACATCCTACCACTTCTCACTCACCTATTACTCTAGATTTACAGAAATATCCTTCACCCCTTAAGCCACAGACTTACAAGAGTTCTGATTTTGTTCTTTATTCTCCCACACCTACCTTTTTGAGAGTTAGCTCAAATGTCCCATGTGGAGCCATTGTTCTTAGACCATGAGCTCTGAGCAGAAGGAACTGTGTCCTCTCTGTTTGATGTGTCTCTTATGACATAATCACTAAAATACAATAACCTCCTTGAAAGCCATCCTACTGTTCGATGATGCTGTTTCAATGAGGTATCTAGCTCTTCCAGACAAATCCATCCCGGGTTTGCACATACTCCATTCTTAGTGGGAGAAAATTCACTCAGACACTAATTGTAATACTACATTGTTGTATTCTAGGACCCTTCTTCTCTGAGAAGCTATTGCTTCCTTTACCATTGCAAACTGTAGAAAATGAGGGTTAATTGAATTCATTCTCTCTTAGAATTAATCTCTCACATCCCTCCTGACTTTCTATCAGAAAGGGAACAATTGGATGCCTCCATTATGTTTACTTGTACACTAAAATGGTAGTCTACTCAAACGTTTAAATAGTAACAGCAACATTCAAACAGCCTTTAGCTCTAAAATGACTACAGATTCTCCCACACCACATCCAAACCACAAGGCAAATGGCAATCTAAAAGAGCCATGTTAAACAAATCTTAATTTATCCCATGGGCACATCCTACAGATCAGTGTATACATAAGCTGTCTTTCTGTATACGCCAGCAGAAAAGCCTTCTTAGCTGAATGAGATGTAAGGATACTAAGTGTGTTAGTGAAACTTACAAATGAATTTGAATCTCAGAACAAGTTCTCAGCAATTTCTAGCCTAAAAAAAAAAAAAAAACAATGTTTTCCACAGGTCTTATGAAAGCCAGACACTACATAACTTCCCACAATAGGGAAGATATTTGAATAAGAAAAACCAAGAAGATCCCTCAAAAGTACATGAGCAAGAGCCACACATGCCCTATGACCATAAACCCACTTTTAGAAATGACCAAAAAGAGGAAACAAAAAAAGGATTGAAACACTTTCGACATTTCTAATTCCTCAATTGTTAAGGGCATTTGCTTCATTAAGTATAGTTATGAAAAGGCAAGACCAAAATTTTCTCAGAAAAAAAGCAAACCACCACCTATACATTAAAAATTAAACAAAAATTAAAATGAATGGTGAGAGGATTTTTAAAGACTTTAAACAAGATGATTTTCTGTAGAGCTTTAAAGTGACTGTATTGTTCTCTAAACATAGTAAAGAACAGTGACTTCAATAGGATTCTTGATCGAGGGTCATTGGTCTCCTATATTTTGTTCATAAAATAATTGTGGAGAAAGAGAATCTAAAGCAAGAGTAGAATTCCTGAAATGTTTTAAGATAAAAGTTTCCTGTAGAAAACTAAGATTCACAGAAAAACATTGCAGAAGGAAGATTTAACATATTTCAAATAATATTCCATTTATTAAAAAAAACAAATTGGGAAAGTGTGGGTAAGGAGCCACTCAACAGGCAAAGTTTTCTTTTGGGGAAGTACAGGAATTGATCAAGTATGGTCTTTATAGGGCAGTTATGGAGTCTCCACATGGTCTTAAAGGTCGCCAGAAACTTTAAAATGAAAACATCTAAATTCATTAGTTTTTTAGCCCCATGAAGGACATCTGAGTGGTCATTCTCAGAGCTTCTTTAGTTCTGCCACTCTTAAAATGCCCCAAAACAGTGTGCTCTAAACACGTTCTTCCAACAAATGACTTCATTGAAAAAAGAAATTACTAAGGGGGAATTTCCTTAACTCATTTGTTCACAGTATAAACTTTTCTCTTTCTGTGTATTATCTCTTGCCAGGCTCAGAAAGAGTGTTCCTTGAACCAGGCTGGGAAGTTCTTCCATTGAACCAACATTCCAGGGTGCCTACCAGTAGGATTAGGATTAAAGTCAAAGGGCTTAATTTATATTTCCCACAGGACAGACAGCTGCATCACCTTGAGTAGGGAATGTAAGTTTACTCTACTTTCTTCTTGTGTACAGTGGTTGTCACGGGAGTTGTATCTGCTGCGTGGGGCTATTACCTGGGAAGAAATCACTGTGTGTACAGTGAATGGCTAGCACATCACACCATGAAGTAAACATACTTGGTACTTATAGTATAGTCAGAGATCTGGCACTTTGGGGTGAGTGCCATTCCAAGTGCTATCTCTTTTCTAGGTGTGAGGCAGTCCCTATATGAGCTCAGGGCCCCCACTATCTCTAGTCCTTCAATTTAAATGACTTTCACCTTATGGGGAGTTGCTATTTCCTTACATCAATCACAATGGATTAGATTTCCTGCTGCTTTTCCAGGGTAGCCCTGTCAAGAACCTGGGCAAAGAACATTTCCTCATCAATGCCTTCATTTCTGAAGGCTTTGCACTGGAGAAGGCTGCATAAGGCTCTAACCTAACCAATACCTTGGCATGTATTTGACTATCTTCACTGAAATATTCTGGGTCAGACAGGCCTGGTGATTCCTCTATCACTCTCCCCACTCCTTACTTACTAGTTATGTCAGTAAAGTATTCAATCTAATAGCCATATCAAGAGTTCCCCCCTCTTTTTGCCTCATTTTTTTAAATAGGGAGCCATTGGAAACATTTTTCTTATAAGAAGAAAACATACATATTATGCAAAAACTTGACATTTTGCAGACATCAAGGGAAAAGTGTGCATCTCTTGTCATTTTGCAGCCATTGTTTTTCCATCCCAAGACTTTCCTGACCACACCTTCCTCCCTTTAACATATGCATTGCTGCTGAGAATTCCTGACTCTGTCCCCTTGTCCTTCAGGAATTCCTATTTATCTTTACTGAACAAAGCTCAAGAACTCAAGAATCACCATGTTGAGGTTGCTCTGCCCAGCCAAACAAACTGCCTACACCCTTCCAGTATCCAAAGTATACGGCACTTGTCACAGTTAGGGAGTGTCTGAAGCAATGTTATGGCTGTTTTGGAATCAAGTATCTCTTCTACTGCAAGGATGTCAAGGTCCGTGTCTCCTTCCTCTTTGGTTCAGGCATGTAGGATATGACAGGCTATCAGTGCATCAAACACTTGTTAAGTGAGTGAGCAAAGGAGCACACAAATAAATATCTTTTAAGAGCAGACTCTCATGCCTGGTAATAATCACAGCCAGGATGATCACATTTCATATTTTTAGATATATGTTTCTCAAATGTCTCACATTTCAATAACCAGGCAATGTTCTTCCTTCCTTTTCTTTCATTTCTTTAGAATCAAAATCCACAAATTCTAACTTCATAGAAAATGATAAAACTGGCAGAATTTTGTAGTAGAAGACACTTTACTTTTTGAATGGCAAATGAACACTGTTAAGCATTGCAGTTTTGGTCACAAGTTTTGTCCACTGACACCAGAATGTTCCAGGAAATGATAACTCAAATAAACAGCTTCACATCCAGTACAACACACACACACACACACACACACACACACACACACACACACAAGATTCAATAGTAATTCACAGCAAATAGTTGCTGCCGATGGTTACTTAGAAATGATTGATTATATTTACAAAACACAAATGTCTTATTAGATTAATTGAATATAATTTAAGCTGGTAGTTTGGGCAAAAGAGTGCATCTGTAAGAGTTGTAAAGCAGGAAGACAAAGGAGAATACGTTAGAAGGCTAAGTCTTAGAAAAAAGGTTCTCAAATATCAGAGAGCCCCACTGGACCAACACTTCAAATTAACAAGGCACTGAGGGACTACAATGTCTAAGTTGCCTGACAGCTATCCAAGGAAGAGCATCCAAGAGGAGCGTCATTTTCCTGGGAAAAGATTTCCACAGAGCTTTCATAATTCACCAATCAAACAATTTAGCCTCAATGTAATTAAGTAATATAATTATGAACACATTTTGGGGAAGGAGGTCTCAGGTTTTACTGCTTCTTTTCCTTTCTTTTTGGTGGTGCTGTGGATAAACTTGGGATTTCAAATATGCTAAGCAATGCTCTCCTATTGTACTCCATTCTCATCTAAGCTTATCTAGAATTACTGGTGCTCACACAGAGCTAGTAAGTCACACACTGGATCCAGACCTGCATGTTAAAATACGTAGATAATCTACCAACAGAAAATTCATTTGACAGGGTATTGGTACTGGAAGTGATCAGAAGACACCTAAGACACAATAATTTCATATAATAATAGGAAGTGTAAAGGAGACTCTATTATACTGGAAATGGTGGCTTAAAAGGCAAGGGTAAAGATTATGCTAGTGATACTATGGCAGCTGGCTCTAGAATTGCACTATTATAACCAAAATATTAAGAAGGCAGAGTGGTCGCTAATGGGGCTAGAGGTTAAAAATTCAACTTCTCTTGTACTAAAGTTGTTTTTCAGAGTCATGCTTATTAAGTCATAAAATATAACATTTATGGAGAAATTGGGCTGTGTTAGGCCCTGTTGTAAATAGATTGGTTAACGTTTAATTTTCAAAACAAGCATGAGCTATAGAAACTATTTTATCTTTATTTCCTAGATGGGGAAACTGAGGCACAAAAAGTCAAAGAAAATAACCAAAGGTTAAGGTTAGATACTAGGAAGGTGGGGATTTGAGATATGAATAATAAAAGTGGTCTAGCTTCAGTTTCCTGTGGTTTGTTTTTTTTTTCAAGACAGGATTTTTTTGGTGTTTGTTGTTGTTGTTGTTTGTAGCGTTGGCTGTCCTGGAACTTGGTCTGTACAGCAGAATAATCTCTAAATTAGAAATCCACTTGCCTCTGCCTCTTGCTAATGCTAGGATTAAATGTGTGAACCACCATGCCCAGATCAGTGTTCTGTGTTTTTAACAGGATGTTGATGCTGCCTCACAACATACGCTCAAAAGGAAGACTACTCTTTATTTTGGAGTTTAAGTTATATGTTCATCGAAATTTTTAGAAATCTTTCAGAGATTAAGCTATGAACTTAAAAGATCAGTAGCTACCCAAACCAAACCAAACCAAACCAAACCAAACCAAACCAAACCAACAAACAAAACACCCAAACAACAACAACAAAAACTGAAACTCACATTTTCAGTGTTGGTACTATAGATATTTCATTCATCTCTGCATGTTGCTTGACATTTATCTATGAAATTGAATTGAAATCAGTTAACAGTGGTTTAGGGTTCCATGCTGAGGACCAGAACACAGAGATTCAATATGTAGAGAATACCCAAGTTTTGTTTCAATCTAGAGCAAATAAAATACCCTGGAAGACTATAATTGAATATGGAGGAAGAGAATGAAGTCCAGAGTGTTCAGATGATCTGCCCAAGGCCAGAAAAGTACAGTCTGTAGAACACAGTGACCTAAACCACAATTCAGATGAACTAGTTTCTTTTTTATTTCACCAATCCATTTCCATCAAATTGGTGAAACACACTGATATAAAATTAATTTCCAGAATAAACATCTGTGTTCTGCAAGAATGAATGTTTGATTTCTGCGTATTTTCCCCCAACCATTTTATTCTGGATTGAGAGGGAGAGATCACCAAAGAATGGAAAGACTCCACATAAAATCTAGTCCTTCTCTGAAGGTATACATTTGGATTTTATTTGTTGAGCATTTTCTCTCTTGAACCTGGTCCAGTTGTAAAATTAGTCATTCAAACTCTTTCTCTGCTCACAGCAATGCCTATAGGCAAATGTGGAGATCAAGGCTCTCAAAACAGAGAGCATACCCTCATCCTCTCTGTGTGCCTGGCATCTACAAAGGACTTGAAAGAATGGCGGCTCCTCAGTGCATCTTTTCTATCACACATGGTAATGACGATGATGATGGACTGCTAAGAATGTGCAATTCAAGATTTCCAATTAGTTTCTTTAATTATTTTTTTCAAAGGATCCTGTGCCAGGTTATCTAGAGATACTTTATTGTTTACTTCTGTGTCTTTTAAATCAGAGCATTTGTTCTCACCTTCCAATCCAAGGATATATGACAATATCTAGAGACATTTTCACGTTACAATTTTTGAGGGTTGTAGTGAATGATAGTGGCAACTAGTGGGTAGAGTCTGGTGATGTTATAAAATCCCGCACCATAATCTGAAAATGTCAATAGTTCTAAGGTTAGAAAATACATAAAAATATCACACAAATGGCTTTTCAGTTCCACATTTAAAACCACAAGTAAGATAAAAAATAAAAATACTGCACCAAAGATTTGCTTAAAATAAGACCATTTTGGCAATCTAGTGTTTGGAAGATCAGCACTATTTGGTTTTTGAGGTGGAATCTCATGTAGCTCAGGTTGGCTTTGAACTCACTATGTACCTGAGGATGACCTTGAATTCTTGGTCTGCTTGCAAGTATTTCTTGATTACTACAATGGCAGGTATGCACCACCATATCCGTTTTCATGAATTGTTGGGGTATAGTGACTTTTTATTTATGTTTTAATAAATAAAGCTTGCCTAGAGATCAGAAGGGCAAAACTAAGCCACTAAAGGTCAGGCAGTGGTAGCACACACCTTTAATCCCAGTAGTCGGGACTCATGCCTTTAATCTCAGTACAAAACGGAGGAGAAGCTTAGTCTGTTTAGTCATCTTAGTCTGTGGTTGCCCAGGCTTGGTAGAGGTAAGATATCTCTAGTCACTTGGTTGCTTTGCTTTTCTGGTTTTCAGAAATTTACTCAATTTCTGTCTCTGGATTTTTATTATTTGTGCTACATTGAGGATTGAACCAATGTCTTCATGCGTGTTAGTTAGCCAGATGTTCTACCAACTAAGATGCATCCCAGATAAGTAATTTTTAATTTACCTATGTAGAAGACTAGAAGACCCTATACAATTTATAGGAAACCATGAGTTTAGAGACATATGTTGTTGTGAGAGATATGTATACTATGAGAAGATATATTTCTGTGATTAGTTTAATAAAGAGCTGAAAAACAAATAGCTAGGCAGGAGGTATAGGTTGGACTTCCAGGTAGAGAGAGGAAGTAGGAGAAAATAATTGTTAGAGTTAAAATCTTTCCATTTTATTTAGACAAAAAGGGAAAATATTGTAGGATATTTGTATTCTGTGTGAATGTCTATTGCTGTAATTGGTATAGTAAAAAATTGAATAGTCAATAGCTAGACAGAAGGTAGAAGCAGGATTTCTGGGGATAGAAAGGAAGAGAAGACTGAATCTAGGTACATGGGAGATGCCAGGAAATAGAGAGATGAAACAGGAGATCCAAGATGTAAGAGAGGTAATGCCACATGGTAGAATGTAGATTAATAAAAAAATATGGGTTAATTTAAGTTATAAGAGCTAGTGGGACAAGCCTAAGCTAAGACCAATATTTTATAATTAATACATCTCCATGTCATTATTTGTGAGCTGGTGTCCCAAAGAAAAATCTTATTGCAATACATGCTTAAATAAACAATAAATTTTTGACTTCCATGCCATCTAAAGCAGAACTTATTCTACAGCTACCATCCAGGACAGCCTGCTGATGAAGCACTTTAAAACCACCACTGTCTGGTTTAGACAGGGAACTTTTGATTCAGACTATTCCGCTGTGTCTAACCACACTCCATATGCACCCTTTTGACCAGAACATCAACAGTAAATGTACACACTTTATTTGCATATATGGTCATCAAAAGAAGCTACTTTTGCTATTAGGCATGTCTTTTAATGTCTGATCTTCTCAGTCATTTCCAGGTCCAGTTTCTCAAACTGGATTCCTACCATGGGTATGAGAATCATTCTTTTACCACTAACACACTCTGATTTCTATAGAAAAATGACAGACTTTTCCACTATTCTCACAGCCTGATGCTATCTTAAGAGGAGAAGATAAGGAAGTGGAGAGATGTTGATTTTTCTCTGCTTTTGGCCATGATCTTATACAGTATCCAACTATGCGGTTTCATTTGTTCTGGTTTTATTTGCTTATTCATTTTCCTCTGTGAATGACAATAATATTTGGTACTTCAGATGTCTGAAGTACACTTGAGTAAAAATTTCTGAATAATTCTATCCTGGGAGTAAATGAGAAAAAAATAAACCACAGAAGAATCTTGGAACACACCACAAAAATGAATCCATTATAGAGTTTATATAGAGAGTTAACAAGTCACTACTGAGACCATCACGTCTTGGTTAAAGACTTTCAAAATATTTACCAAGATCTTTAACAAGTGAGAGTGCTTCCCATGATATGAAGGCTCCACCACCATCGTCCATGGCACCCTGCCCAACATCCCAGCTGTCCAGATGTCCACTGACCAGTACAACCTAGAATAAATAATAAAAAGAAAACACTAAGCAAAATGGCATCAGAGAAGACATATCCAGGCATTTCAAACATTAAGATCAGAAGTCTTATATTTGTGTCTTAGAAGACGCACATTGTTTCTAGTAGGGAATGTGGTACAACAGCATTGGTAAAATTCCAAATTCATTCTTAGAGTGGTAAAAGTCCTCCGCTTTTGCCTCTCTATCAATAATATAATCTTGACTACTAAAGGCATTTGTTTATTGCTAAATTTTTTTCTAATAATTTTTTATTACTTTATAAATAATACCATTCAAAATTTCCGCTTTCTCTCCTCCTCCCACTTCCCTCCAGTTCTTCCTCCCCTCCCCTTTCCCCTCCAGTCCTAAGTCCAAGGCCCTCTCCCCTCCATCCAGGCTTAGGAAGGTATGCATCCAAATAGAATAGGATTCCAAAAAGCCAGTACATGCAGTAGAGACAAATCCCAGTGTCATTATCATTGGCTTCTCATCAGTCCTAGTTGTATGGTGTATTCAGAAGTGTGTGTGTGTGTGTGTGTGTGTGTGTGCTTTAACTATGACAATTTTCATAACACAATATTAATAGCCATGCCCTTCTCTGAAAGAAAAATGCCCAAATGTCTGTTAAAGGTAAAATGAATAAGTTGTTTTCATGAATGGAGCACCACACAACAGCAAAAGAAACAAATATAATACATGACAAACAACATGAAGAATAGTAACACAAAATAATAACACTATGTATAATTCCATCTACATAAACATAAAGCCAAACACAATAGGGAAGTGGCTTTCTTTGTCAGAGTGTGAGAACAGAAGCAGGTACAAGGTGAGATTTTGTAGAGTTGGCATGTTTCTCATGGGATCACTGATAGGTGTGCGTAGCTCATACACTTAGCATGTCTGAACTCTCCCTGACAATATTAAACTCAACAACATTTTTAAAAGTTCAACCTATTGATATTAATGCATGGCAAGCTGTCAGAATAACCAAAGCTGATCAATCTTCCTGATGGCTAGCATGAAAATTCACCATTACCTTGGGGAGAGTTGGGGCCTAAAATATTACTGTGACCTTTGCACTGCCTGCTCCCTGAGCAGCTGAAAGATCTCCTAGTGACTTACAGCCGACCCAGCCTAGAATGACTTCATTGTAGTCACAAACAAGGATAATGCCCCAGACTAATAAATGGTCATATAATGAACCCAAATGGATTGTTTCTAAGGGGAAATTAAAAACAAAACAAAAACAAAGAAAAAAGAGCATGTTGCAATAGCTGAGTCTTCTGACTGAGAAAGTGGTGTCATCCCAAAGAAGTCAGGGTATACTCTGTCACATTCTCACGGCCTAGGACCATTGTCCCAGTAAAGCTGCAGTAGGCTAAAATGTCAAAATGTGCTTTAATTAACTTCTGACTTAGTTCATTCAGGAGTAACCACATCAATGTAGCCATCATTTTATATTTCTGACTTCTTTCACAATTATTGAGGTCATTTCATAACTGTATTTCTTTGTATCTCTTACTAACTTCCACTCTCCAGATAGCAATTATTGCTTACATTAGCAATTATGACAAGAAAGATGTCTTGGAGTAATAAAAAAATTAAATTTATACTACATGATCAGAACTTTGGCACAGAGCTACACAAGAAAAATATATATCATTTGGATTGTGAGAGTTTTAAAACACTTTTCAAACAATAAAATGTTTGGAGCTACAATCTGATAGTTATAAATTCAGCATCTCTTTTAATAGGGTAACAACAAAATTACCTCTAATTTAGTCCCATTTAAAAAGCAAACTTGAATTTTTCTCATTGGAAAAGCTTCTACATATATGTAGAAAATAGTAGTGAAAATTTCATTCAATATGGTATCAGGCCAGTCTCTAAATCACAGCCTAGAAGGGAACTATCCAGAAAAATATACAAATTCACAGAAAATGTCCTGGGCCAGGGTTAGGTACAAAAGAATATTAATTGCAAAAAAGTTGGATTTGACTTAAGTAGGCAAAACAGAATCAGACTTTCCAGAACAACAGTAAACTCAGGGTTCACAAAATTTAGCACCTGGTAAAGGGAAAATCATCCCTTCCTCCTGATCCCTAAAGCATCAACAGCTTTATCCCCCACAGCTAAGAAAGAGCTTGCTAACTCTGGCTGAACAGGGAAGGAACCAGCAAAGGACCAAAGTAGGCCCTCTGAACGCAGGTGACAGTTGTGTGGCTGGGGCAATCTGTGGAGCCACTGGCAGTGGAACCAGGATTTATCCTTGCTACCTGTACAGGCTTTTACCCATTAGCTCAGGTAAACTGTTTCAGCGGGTGTCCCCATCATAGTCTTGACCGCTTTACTCATAGTCTCACTCCACTCACTCTTCAACTGGACTTTGAGAGTTCAAACCAGTGCTGTGGCTCTCTGCTTCTGCTTCCATCAGTTGCTGGATGAAGGTTCTATGATGACATTTAAGATAGTCATTAATTTGACTACAGGGCAAGGCCAGTTTGGGCACCCTCCCCACTATTGCTTAGGGTATTAGCTGGGGTCATCTTTGTGGATTCCTGGAAATTTCTCTAGTTCCAGGTATCTTGCTAGTCCCATAAGGGCTCCCTCAATCAAGATATCTCTTTCCTTCTCTCTATCTCTGTCCTTCCCCCATCTTGTCTATCTCTCAAGTTCTCCTCCCTCCCTGGGCTTTCTGTTTTTCAACACCAACTGCCTAGGGATGTGTTTTCCCAGGTTCAACCACCAGAGTATATGCAGAAGCCACCACAGCTGTAGAAGGGGCCCCACCAAACCCTGAGTAGACAGGAAAACATGCAAGCCTTGTCTTCATCTCATGATACTGCCTTTTCAGGATGCAAAATTCAAGAGTTCTGTGGTCATAAAGCTTTGCACCAAGGCACCTGGAAGCCACTGAGGCCATGTAATCTATGGAAGGGACAGGTTCTCTTATGTAAGCTGTGCAGGTATTTATCTAAAGCTGGTTATACTCATTGATAAACTATCAGTAGCAGGGTGCTCCTGTAATAGTAATTATACTCCATTGTATACATATATTGCCCAATCATAAGTCAGAAACATACTTGTGTCTTTTTGCTTTTGTGGTTTATTTGAAGATGTTTCATGCTCTTAGGTTGATTTTTATGAGGTATATTTTAAGGCATTGCAGGAGTCTCAGGGCCACAATATCTGAAGACTGACATGTTTCCAATCCCAGGAAACCCTCAATTTTATAGCAACAAAAGTAATTAAGTGTTTGAAAAAGATGATGTGTTAAAAATGAGGTGGAGAACCCAGTCCAAGGGCCACTGCTATCATGCCCCTCTGGATGCTTCACAACAGATGATGTGGAATCCACTTTTGATTTATTTTCTTTAATATGCAATCTTTTACTGGACAGCAAACAGAATCTGCCACATTATGCCTTGGCATGAAAGTGTAATGAGGGTGCTTAGCAATGTATCTCCATCAGACTGACATGGACAAGTTAGTAGTCTTCTCCAGAGTATATTTCCTTATCTTCGGAGTGAGAGTCATAACACAAGCTTATTTGTGAAGTCTGTTGTGAGAGTTAAACATGATGATTTATCACTATCATGTGCCTGGCACAAATATGAACTCCATAAATGTTTGCCCTTATTGATTTTTGCTCTAATTATATCAAGATGGCCTCAGAAATTGCACACGATTCTCTCTTGGAAAGATTCCCTAGGGCTTTTGTAGAATACTCATAGATTTCCACAGTTCTTCACAAGGCAGTAGTTCAGTGGAGAATTCTGTGTGCTGCTGGTTTGAAGTGGAGAGAGCATCAGTCACAAGCACACGCTATCTAGAAATGTGACAAGTATCCTGAAAATGTTGTTTGCTGAGTCCAATTTAAAACAGCATGAACTGATTCCATTTGAAGGCACACATGTGCCATGAGAGAGCTGGGTTACATTCGTGTTTGTACAATGTTTTGCAATGGGTGAAAAGTCTTAGCTTAAGCAATGACAAACACTTAGTTGTCTCTCAGGAACCCTGGAGTTACTAGGTGACTCAGAATCACTAAGGTTTGAATCAAAGCTTTCACCATGCATCTGAGGTTAGTTTCTTGTGGTCCATGTTTCAGTTCAGATTGCAGTAACAGAGCTGATAACACTGGCACGGTATGGCTCTCTGTCTACCAGGGCTTGACTACAGAGAGAAAGCATCAAAGGCTTGACTTAGTCCATGGAGAAATGAGAAGCCTAAGCTGGTATAAAAAGCATTTCCTGATACCACATTTGGGTACCTTGTGGTGTGGGGACATTGCTCAGAGTAGAAAGTGGGGAAAAAGGGGACTGCTGATTTTTATGGTTATTTCAGACACGGTTTAAAGAGCTAAGAAGATGCAGTGGCCTGTGAAAGGGATCCTTTTATCAGTTTTAACCTGACATCTAATCATTTATGACTTAAGATCCTCATAAATGTATTTAATAAACTGAAATAAGGCAAGAGACATCATAACGCTGCCTTTGAACTCTTTTCCTGCGGAGTGAAGATCACAGGCTTTAGAGTCCCTCTGCCATTGACTGGGGACTCCCGGGTAGCCCTTCTTTCTCTCTTGCACTCTTTCTTTCTGTTTTTGTTTTTCGAGACAGGGTTTTTCTGTTCAGACAGTCCTTACTGTCCTGGAACTCACTTTGTAGACCAGGCAGGCTTCAAGCTCACAGAGTTGCACTTGCCTCTGCCTCCCGAGCGCTGGGATTAAAGACGTGTGCCGGCACCACCCGCACCACCCGGCTGAGCTCAGCTAACAACTGTCCTCAGTGCTACCCCAATAGCTATTGCTCGGGAACTGGAGGGATGTACTAGCCATCTAGTTTCACAATCTGCCTGAGATTTTAATGTTTTATTATTATCAGAATGTCTGTCAAACAGATATGTGTGTGTCGTTATTAATGTGGCTTTCTCTGAGAGCAGTTCTCAAGCAGTTGCAGGACAAGGAATAAACTGGGGTGGAAGAGAGTTAGGACCAGGCCATACTAGGAAAAGTTTGAAAATGCAAAGTCTGGTATCTCCAAGTGTCTGATAGACATCTGCTGAGTATAGGAGATGTGGGATTTCCACCACAGTATTCAACTGAAAAATACCAAACTCTTTCTATTTCCGTCATACTCATCCTCACAGGTCTGTAATACAGTAGCATGAACTCAAGCTGACTTCTCTGTTTAGTAATAAAGTATAACCAAAATGAAGCTCGTTTATTCTTTCAAAGAAAACAATGTTCCTTCTTTTGATCATTGTACACTTAAAACTCATTTCCCATTAATTACTCCAACCTTTATAATTTTAGTGACGTAAACATATTAAAGAAGTTTACTTTCAACTACTATGTAATGTAACTCACTTTATCTCAGTGACCAGAATAAACATGAGCATACTTTTTAAAAGATTAATCCTTACTATAGCCTGCAAAGGTTAGAACTATGGACAAGAAATTAAAACAAGAAATGAAACATATCTTAAAAGTTAAAGAAGAGACTTCTGTGGCTGGCCCAGAGTCTTTCTGAAAAGCCATTGACAATGACACTGGGACTTGTTTCCTCTGCATATACTGGATTTTGGGGATCTAGTCTGTCTGGACACTCACCTTCCTGGACCTGGAGGGAGGGGGGAGGAACTTGAACTTCCCACAGGGCAGGAAACCCTGACTGCTCTTAGGGATGGAGAGGGAGGAGGAGAGGGAGTGGGGGGAGTGGGAGGGTGTTGGGAGGAGGGGCGGAAATGGAAACTTTTATAATTTAATAATATTACTTTCTCATAAAAAAAATAAAAAAAGAATTTTGAAAGAGCAAAAATAAACTCAAACTCTCTGACTTCAAAAAAAAAAAAAAAAGAAGAAGAGACTTCTGGTCAACACGTTGGAGTAAATTTACACTTACTGCTCCAAACATGTAGCAAATAGAGTAGAATAATAAATGGTGAAAAGCAAAAGGTAACAATTTGTGTCCAAGAAACAGAGAAGCCAAACTTGGCACCAAACCCACTTGATAGCAGGGAGAAGGTGCAGGATTCTTCCGCGCCCTTTGGGAGAATCTCTTAGCTTCCTTTAAACATTGTGTGATGCAGTCTTAAAGGTATAGGGGCCAATATTTATTGTAAGACTGAAAAGAGCAGATTCTTATCAATTCTATGCTCCAGTATGCTCGCAATATAAGAACTTTATATATCCCAACTTTCTCTGTGTGTATGCATTTTTAGTCCAAGGCATTTCGAGAACACTGTGACAATGTAGAACCTGCCATAGAAACTGGTTTAACATTTAACCCTGGATTTCTGAGATATTTTATCAATGCTTTCAGCAACCATTTACCAAAGCACTGCAGGCTAGAGACAGAGTGATGGATACACCGTAAAAATTCTCTTCTGAACTCAAATTCCAGCTAAAGAACAGGCTGACCTACTAGTGGACAAGATAACTCTAGACAATGGCAAATGCAGTGAAATCAAATGCTGTGTCAGAGGCATAGACTTGGTGGCTATGAAGATAAAGTCTGAGTTGAGGTGGGCATGATCACAGCTAATCAAGTGAAAAGTTGGGAAAGAACTGTAGCCACAGAGCGCAAATAGAGGCCCATGCATGGACATCGGGTGAGTGCTGAGGGCTATTTCATAACAACCTGATCTCATTCAGGAGAGAGTGATGCAGGGGCTCCATTTAAGAAATATTTTAAGTGTCACAAGTACTGGTTGAATTAAATTTGAGAATTATGATGAATATACCAATTTAGGAAAAAAATAAAAACAACTAAAAGCTAACATCTAGAAATGCTGATAGGGAATGCCTTCTCTAACCGTGACTTGCAATAAATTCAGTTTAAAAGATGACCATGAAAGATTCAACATAGCAAATTAAGATGCGATTCTCAGAACTATTTTTCTAATCATGTACAATGATTGACTAATTTTGTTTTTGAAATGAAAATGATTTGCATATCTACTTATTATAGAAGTTCTGCGGGAGGAAGCCAGAGGGAAGGACGATTCTGGAAGGAAGGTGCCTGACTATCAAGAATAACAAGGGAAGTCCTGAATGTAACTCGGGTCCCAAACAAGTGGATCAAGTGTGATAACTGAGAACACGGTGAAGATGTGACTTCTTACAGAGCTGACCGGAAAGTTAACAGTCGGGGAAGAAGTCCAAGCAGAACAACCTATGCCATTGGTGGCACCAATGGGTCAGAAGGGCCCAAGGGCTCTCCATTATGTGAAGCAAGTTGTCACTGCTCAGACAAGTCACTTAGGTTTGTTGACACTCACAGTACCTCACTATTGAGTGGAGGGGATACCTAAGTACAGGGTGACAGTATGGAGACCGTCCTAAGAAGTGATGCTATTTAGGAACAAGTAGAAACCAGTAGATGGAGGATTTACATCAGGCAGATATGATGAAATGGGAGCCATCAAACATAACAGAAGAAGCAGTGTGTTTAGTCAAAAGTCAAACTATTACATCAATAGAGCAGATTACTTTACAGAAGTGGAAGAACTTCCAAATTTCAGATCTATCTTGAAAGAGGTGTCAAGTTTGGTATAAATACAAAAACTTAACATGCTGTTGAGCATTGGAAACTGCTCAACCCTGTCTTTTATGGGATGAACCATTCTGATTAAGTCAATTTCCCAATTAGCTAGATTAAATTTTTAAAACATAGTTGTCCATCTTTCTTACAAGTACCAGCTAAGATCAATGGAACAGTATGCATGGTTAGCTCAAAGTGCATCTGTGCATGTGTGAACAAAATAATTAAGTATATTACAAATGGTGTATCCCAATAGTAGAATGTCCTGGGCTTTATGAAACATGCATAGCAACTGTAAATGAAGTGATAGAAACTTGGGGTTTCTCTTTCCACCCAGCATTCTCATGGACGTTCCCACTTCCACTTTGTAGATAAAGAGATCTCTACCTATGCCAATCCTTGCTAGTCTGGAGCAGTTTGCCTCCAGGAAGTCAGGATCCAGAGCTGCCTTGATCATTATCCAATCTCTACTGCCTTAGGACACCCACGGGTTAGTCTCCAGCGATACTTCCTCTTCAGTGGGATCCAGATGTGACATCTGTCTGCATTTGCTTAAAGCAATCTCATTCTATAACCCCAGAACACAGCAGAGAAGCTCTCCATAAGCAACATAATAAAAAGCACCAGGATGTAGAGTGAGCCTCTTACCCTGCCACTACAGCTGGAAGGAAGGGGATTTTATACCTTTTAGAAAGTGCAGTCTATGGAAGGCAGAATTTGAGACATTTTTCTCTATCAAGGCCACTTGAAGAGGTTGGAAAAGAGTAAATATGCCAACACTGTAACCTTTCAAAAGTACAACTATTTAAAAAGAGCATACTGGTAGTGTGCTGTTCAAATATTCTAAAACAATGAGGAGCCTGACATTTTTCAAACAAATATTTTAAAACGCATGTCCACATGTGTGCTGGAAATTAATGCCATTTGTTCAACAATAATAGACTTGACTCATATTCACTCTCATATAGTGGATTATGTTTTCTGATTTCATTAAACCTTCAAAAGGTTACATCTGGTTGACATATGAAAAGCTCAACACCTCCAAAATAGGAAATTTACACCAGGCCCCAGAAGAAATAGAGGAGCAGAGAACTGTGTTTCTTCCCCTCACTGATGATACATTAAAGCTTTTATTATGCCAGATGACACAAGAAGTGGTTACAAACATGAGGCTGAGCATAAGAGGGTCCCCTTGGAGCTGAGCTCCGAGGTCTGATGGAGTTCTTTGTAGCGAGTCCTGGGGTCCAGGGTCTGCAACCCAAGGCTATAAAATATAAAGCTGGTAGGCACCACAGTGAGACCACATGTGCACTCTTGGCTGGTGACCAGGGGATGTGCATATCAAGACATAGCTCTGGACAGCAAGCCATGTCAAACATCATTCTGTAGCTTCCTTTTTCAGATTGCTAAAAACAAACCAACAAACCAAATCTTCAGAATGGTGTTTACTGACAGTGACAGGGGGCTGTGAGACTGTAGAGAGATTAAAGTCAGACAGTCAGACTTGAAATAATGCTTTGCAGCCTACTCGAACCAGGAAACAACTGTTTGCCCACGCCCAAACCACATCATGATCAATCTGGGTTAATTACAGTGATTTCCTCAATAAGAGCTCTAACAGACATGAATGCACAAAACCTCCCCTCTTGAAAGGTTTAGTGACACCAACGACTATTGCAGTCCTGGGTGATAGTAAAAGTTCTGAAACTGAACCCAGTATGCAGCAGAAGTTGAAGAGACTTGCCTAGCTTCCTTTCTGAAAAGCTTCACACTTTCTTGGAGTTGTGTTCCTCTGATGCCTCTCGTGTATTTATCTCCTTTCTCTTTTGAATATGGAAGCTTCTGCCCACTACTAGTTTCCTTAATGATATCATCTTAACTCATACAAACCAGGAAGGCCACGCTGCTACTTTCTTGCTGAGACATTAGATATGTGACTTAACCTTCCTGTGCCTTTATTTTCTGTCTGTATAAGGGAAATAATCATTCTGAAAGTATCAGTAGTCATGGAAACTGAACATCTACAAAAATGAGGACAAGGCCTGACACATAGCTGTCAATTATAAATGATTTTCCCTCATTTTCTTATTTCAGTCATGGCTATACATCATATGCAAATAGAGATCACCTTGATATGTACAGGGGGAAACATTTCAAATTTTTGATAATTTGCCTCTGGGTTCTTCATCTTTGCTAATTAAAATTCCTCCCTGGAAATATCTCTTCTTCAATGCTGAAGTGCTAGAGGGCTTCCTGGGTGAAGGTCTGTGTATACCTGAAAGGCTGGCTACTGACTCCAGCTTTCTGTCATTCAAACTACTGGACCAGAGGGAGCCCTCCAGAAAGTCAGGTTTTCAGTAAATAATGTACCTCAAGTTCTCTTAGATAGGGTTCAACAGGTTTACCCAAAAGTACATCAAAAGAGTTTCTCACTTCTGCTCACATTAAGATTACACTAAAAATCACTTCGTGAATTGGAAAGGAGAGGAATTCAATTGGTATTGAGTGTAGTTTCAAAGTCATTTATGGCTACCCGCATAAATGTAGGCTGCCAGGTTCCACCCTAGACCCTGGATCAGAATGTGAGCATGGGAAGCTACATTTCTATCAAGCATCCTGATACTTGCTATGTCACTAGAACCACCCCCGAAAAGCCCAGCTCAGGAAATGGGAATGGTCCCCAAACCTATGCTAGTGGTGACGGAACTTTGGGGTTGACTGGTAGATTAGTAGGTTATTCGATCTTGTTCATCTCTTTCATACACACAGGGTCCTTTTCTTTATTTGTTTGGCATACACAGCCTTAGTCACGGAATACAACCCTACCGATCATGATGGGACCAGGGCAGGCTGCTGGGCAGAGCAGGAAACCTCAAGAACTTAGCTCTAAGAATGATGTCTCTGTTGATTAGTTCCTTAGCTGGACATCGATCAAGATTATATAGTTTCCAATCAGGAAATAACCATGGGGCCTTAGGTGAAGACTAGGCATTCTAGTGAGCTCAGAGCCTGGCTTAAGGAACATGGCAAATGTGTATCAGACAGTTTTCTATGAGTCATTAAATTGTAAACAGTCCTTGCACAACCGTGCTATTTCAGGTTCTGCTAATGAGAGAATCTGGACTTTTCTATAAATTATAAATCAATTTGTGCCCCCCTTTCCTGATTCAGGCACAGCAGAAATAAATTTATCTTCACTAGAGAAAAGGGAAGGTGGCAAGGACAAGGGTAAACATTCTAGTACAGACATTACCATTAGAGAAATCCAGTATTTTAGTAGCAAACTACACGGCTAAACATTTTCCTCTTTCAACATTAACTGCCCATTTTCGCTCTTCATCAGCTCCTTTTTGCACTTCTATATCTTGGAAAACAAAAAGCAGTTACTCTTGGTTCAGAGCCGTGCAAGAGGACCTAATGCACAGTGCATGCCAAGGTATGTCAGTGGTGTTCACCCCATAACCGAGAAGCACATAGAACAGCATAAATTTTCCCTTGAGGAGTTTTAGAACCATGGTTGCTAATCATGCTCATGGCAGAGGAAAAGGAAACATCACCTCTTGAAGGACTGGGGTGTGGGTCTTTGAGTGACTTGGGAAACTCTCTGGTATCCACAGCTGGGAATCTAACAGCTTAGAACTAGAACTATCCTAATCTATCCGTCTACTCCTCTTCTCCTGAACCTCAATAACAACTCATTGCTGCTAGTAGCAACCACACCATACAATGTTAAGCCACATTGTCATGCTTTGGACAGGAGCTACAGAAAAAGAACTCTGTGAAGTGCTAACTGGGGCAATATATGGGCAGCTCAAGTCTGAGGCTGATTTACAAGCTGGCCAGTCAAGCCAGAAGATTAAAGAAACTAGGCACGCAGGCGAATTCAGCTGGACTGTGGAATGCAAATAAAGTTTACAAATGAGAAAAACATCAAGGTTACAATGGTGCGCACAAGGCTAGCACAAGTTCAGCCAATCCCAGCAGCTCATTAAAAGCAGTTCTTCCCCATCGCACTGAGTCCGCTTCCTGAGTTGAAGGTTACATAACCCTGAGGAAGCAGGGCCCGAAAATCCAACCATTGCCCACGTTCTGTACAGCTAATGACTGGGCATCAAATACTCCAGCTCAGGGTGAATTTATACATCCCTATGTTTCCATTAATGCGAATCTCTCAACTTTTCTAGGTCTGGAACACTGGGTGATAATCGGCTTCTTGCTTGTGTTCCAGGGCAGAGACTGGCACACAGTAAGGAGCTGAGACCACTGCCCAAGACTTAAAGAGAGCAAACGGAGTATTTGAAAGAATATAGAAGGTGATCTAAAAAATAAACAAAAAGAAAGTTAGAGAATTGATAAGCTACTTTCTATTTCCTTAAGGAATAAATCAAGAAATCACATAGAGTACTTATTTATCAAATATTAATTCCAGTACTAAAATATAGATTAAGTTGATAGAATTGAAAACATTTTGTAGCATCGATTCATCAATTCATTTAGTAAATACCCAGTAGCTTAATCTATGCCAGGACTGACATGCACCCAGAAAATACAGTGCAGGCTTCCCCGTTCTGCCCTTCAGTAGCCAAGTGCTGTCCCTTTCTCACCATCCTCCTGCAGACCACAGAGTCATAACTCATTTCTATTTGTTTTCTTCGGTAAGTTTTCAGCAAGTTTCTAAATGAAAATATAAAAGGTGAAAAGAAACTAGGACAGAAGTAAGGAAGAATGGAGGTGGGGCGGGGCAAGAGAAAGACACAGGGAGAATTTCCTTCTTAATGTACACACAATTCATCTTGCCAGAATCCAAAGAACTGTCGGTTTGCACCTGCCTCTCTGAAAGCCAATTTCTTCATATGGCCCAAATTGAAACTTTCAGGTTTATAAACCAGAGTTTACACATGTACTACCAGAGTTCTCTTTATTTTCAAATTAAAAAGAATTAAAAGATGCGTTTGGTAGATTACAATATCTTTAACTACCTTGAAGTATATTTAGGATGTGCCATAGTGAATTTCAAAGAACAGTATTGGAAGTAAAAAAAAGTCAAGAAAAGAAAAAGACTTTTTATGACTACTGCTACTATTTTCTTGAGGAAAAGGCAAGGTTAAAGGTTTATTATGATAAGAATGGGGCTCCCATTAAGCTTTCACTTAACATCTCTGAACAGAACACTAATGAGGAGAAAGAATGAAGATGCTGAAAATGCAAAGCATCAGGGAGGACAGGGACAGGCAGGGGTCTCCACACTGCCTCCATAGGAAAATGATTTGGCATTACAGGACAAAGCTCAGCTTCCATAAAGTTCATGACCTAGGAATTCTACTTTTAGGTATATGCCCCCATGGCCTCTTTCATGCAAGTTCCAGGAGAGACAGACATGTTCATAAGCAGAATCCTTTGAAACCACAAAGTCTGAAAAGTACCCTAAAGCCCATATGAGTGGCCCAGGAAGGTACACTGTGGCATGCTCACATGAATAGTTTAAGCTTATAAATAAGTAATGTTTATCTGCACACAACAAAATAGATTCAGTACTTAAAGCAAGTATAGACAATAATAGCAATTACAACGGTGATTTTATACTGCTTTCAAAAAGTAACACTATATAATATGTGATTTAAAGATACACACAGTTATGGAAAAATTAGCTTTAAAAATATTAGAGAGTTCGTAGCCTCCCCAAATTCAGAATGGTGAGTACAAGATAAGAGGTCACAAAGATGTGTGGAGAAGACCCTGAGGCAGGATCAACAGGGGTGATCTTAGGAAGTGGGCTGAGATCACGGATGATCATCACCTTACTTGGCTTCATAACTTTCAGAGATGATACATATAATCTATGGATTACATGAACATATTTTCAAAATATTCTAATATCATATGATGAAATGTTTCACAATGAATAAAATAGATCAATTAGTTCCTTATGCACTGATTTGAAAAGATTTGAAGACAAACTGTCCAGGTTGAAAAGCAGAACATGGCTTTACTTCTGTAACAAACCAGCAGGAAAAAAGGCCCAGAAAACCATCTGTTAGGTGTAGATTGACCCAGGAGACTCCCTGTGCTCTGCAGCCCTGGTCTACTCTGCTCCCAGACTCAGGAAGCTGACTGGCACAGACTGTACCCTTAGTCTTTCTTCCCCTTGGCTTCCCCTGGGTTCAGTCAATGGGAAGAAGACTGGAAGGAGTTCACTGCTGTCAGTCACTTCTTTGTGCTTTCTGCAAGAAGTCCCAGCACCTGCTGAGAGGCCCTTCTTCAGCATCCCATATCCTAGTCAGTGAATATTCCTCATATGCTCCCTTGTGCTTTCCCTAAGCCCTCCCACACCTTACACACAACCCTTTTATTAAATCTACCTTAAGTGAGAATAATTTGAGTGTATTATCTCAAACTGATACATTATGTTCGGATAGGAAGGCATAAATAATAGGCTCAGAAGATACACAAGTGAACTGACAGACAGTGGGGACATCGCCAAAGACAACACCCACACAGCTCATTGAGAGTAGAGAAGACAAGCTGGTGTATGCATGGAGCCTTCACTCCTACCTTGTACTCTCTTTGTCTTGGGAAGGTACTCTGTAGGCTAAGGAAAGATAAACCTGGACACCAACCCAGACACAAAATCCTCGACCTACAGAAATCCATCCTGCCTTCAGAATGTGCTGGGGCAATGGTGGCACAGAATTTGTGGGAGTGATCAACCACAAATGTCTTATTTAACTCAAGGCCTATTCCAACAGACAAATCCATACCTGACACTGCCTGGATGGCTAGGAATTGGAGACTAGATACCCCAGAGACCAAGGGTAGAACCCAACACCAATGGTCTGTAAAAACAAAAATGAAACAACAACAACAGTCAATGTAATGACTCCTAAAGATATTCTGCTATATTCATAGTAGATTCCTTGTCCAGTCATCATCAAAAAGGCTTCCTCTAGCAGCAGATGGAAGCAGGAGCAGGGACCCACAGGCAAAAATTAGGCAGAGAGAGAGATTCAAGGTCTCTATCAGGTCCCCTCCCCACTTGGAGCTCAGGGAACCCCGTGGAGAAGCTGAGGAAAGATTGTAGCTGTCAGGAGGGTGGAGGATAACAGGAGAACATGGCCCACTGAATCAACTAAGCGTGCGTCTATGGGTTCCTAGAAACTGAAGCAACAAGCACAGATCATACAGGAGTCTTTACTCTGCCCACTTGTGTCTATGCTATGGCTGTTGGCTTGGTGTTTCTGTGGGATTTCTAACTGCAACACTGTGTGTCTTTGAGTCATCTGCTTGCTCTTGGGACTCTTTCCCCCCTGCTGTGTTGCCTTGCCCTGCCTCTCAGTGTGAGGGCCTTTGCCTTGTTTAATCACATTTTGTTTTGTCTTATTTGGTTGTTGTCTCTTGGAGGTCTGTTCTTTTCTGAAGAGAGACAGAAGGGAGTGGATGGGGGAGAGGGGAGGAAGGGGAAAACTGAGGGGAATCGAGAGGAATGGAGGGAGGGGAAATTGTGGTTAGGATGTATTGGATGAGAGAACACTATTTTCATTTTTTAAAAGGTATGCAAATTTGATGAGTGCTGCTATAGCAAGAATTAGGGGAAGAAGGACAACACTGTTTTTATTCTTCTATTTCTGCATGGTATAACTTATTTCTAAGAGGACCATAGTCATATATTTGGATAAAAAAAAAATTAAGGGTAGCAAAACTACTAATTTCTCTTAATGCACAAGTGGAGTAGTTTGGTGTGTGTCTGTGGTGGTGGGGATGAGACCACATCCCCATACCAGGTGCTTCAGCTCCTCTTCCCTGGTTCCCAGCTTAAGAAAGGCTTCTAAGAATTCTGTCCTTGCAACTGAGCAAATGGCGTGCATGCCTGCAGCATGTCTCAGAAGACAAGTTAGACTCTGTGAAGCATGGTAATGACAGGGAGAGAGAAATACCTCCTAGGGAAGCTCAACAAAAGCTCCAGAAGATGTGGCATTGTCTCCTGTGATCACAGATGCAGGGACAAGGAAACAGTGTATACTCACCCGAAGCCCCAGCTCTAAAGGCTGCACAGTGTCATGATATCTGGGCATTAGACTCACATCTGCCCACACAAATGCTTTTCCTAATGTCTGGAAGGCTTCACAACTAAACCCATTGATTATCAAGCTAGGACTACTGTATGAGAATATTTGTGCACAGATCGTGACCAATACCTCCTTAACCTAGGCCCAGGCTCCTCCTACCCAGCTCACTTTCCCAGCAGAAACAAGGTCTAACTTGGCTTAGCTTTCCTCTGAAACATTTTTTTCTCTGATTGTGAAAGTGTGAGTAAATTCTCCTCTCCCTATAGGACTAATAGGTCCTACATAGCCCCTCTCTTCATCATAGTATTTACTATACCATATAGAAGCTCATTTATCTGCATGTAACTCTTTTCACCATGAGTTTCACTGTCCGGAGTAGAGGACCATTGGATATTGAAAGGAAAAAGGAAGGGGGAAAGTAAAGGAAGGTTCAGAGAGAAGAAAAGGGAAGCAAGGAGAAAAGACAGTAAGATTGCCCAGGCTACCAGATCCATAGATAAAACCATGCCAAATAGAGCAACCTGCTTTACATCTTGTGATGTTCCTGGAAGCTTGGTAGTCTATCAGTGTAAAGATGAAATAATGGAGTTTCTCAGGCACCTTGAAAACCTCTCCACAGTCCCCTACACCCAGGACAATATACAACAGCAAGGACAAACCCCAGAGCCTCCCCCTGCCCTGTGCTAATTAGTAGGGATACTTTGGTTTCAAATTCCTAATGTTTGGAAATATTTTCTAAAGGTTTGCTGGTATCTTTGGAGTATTTAGATATTTCTCTACATTTTTACTAGTTGTCAGTTAGGAGATTATGTGAAAGCGAGTTAATTAACACTAGCTTATCTGGCAGAGACCCACACTGCTTCCTCTGTGCTAAATTATTTCAAGAATTCTTTGCCTAAGGAAAATAGCTACTGCAGCTCTTCTAGCTTGCTGACTGCTCCAGAGCTTGTTGGTATTTGAGGCATTGATAAAGGTAAATAAAGGATGGTCTGGCGGTCCATTTTGAAACACAGATGAAACCATTAAACAAGTGAGTCAGAAATCACATAGGGGAACACAAAGGGTTAAAATATGCCTGAAAACAATTTCTGAACATTTTTAGGTGAAAATCCCACTTCAGTTTCACCCAGAAAGACCGTATTAGTCACACCCTATTGGACTATGCTATCTTTTAACAGCCCCTTGCCATTCTCTCCCTCCTTCCAGTATCTCCTCCTGGTACCCCACTGCTGTAATGCAATGAGATAGTTAAGTTTTTATTTCCTAAAAAGCCACAATTTCCTCCAGTTCTTGAATACCACAAAAAAGTGGTGGAAAAGAGAAAGGATGCACAGAAAGTTGTAATTTCTTACGGTGCTCAGTGCTTGACATAAGACACTAGTTAAGTCATGAGGCGGGAGTCTACTCATGGTAGGGGAAGAGGTGGTCTAAAGGAAAGACAGCTTGAAAGAGACAGGTGATGACCCTGGCTTCAGCAGTGGGCACTTAATGTTGTTTACAATAATCACAGCTCTGCAACTCTCACCACAAGGAAAGAGGGCACACTACTGAAGGCAAGCTAATGAAAGCTCTGTGTCAGATTTTATTTTATTTTTTTCCAGAAATCACTCCATAATTTCTCTTAGTACTTTAGGGGGGAAGAAAGGATGTAAGCATGGTGCTATTAGACTTTCTGTATGTTATCAGCTTGTCTAGGAATGGAGCCACAGCAAGAAAGGGGAGCCTTGTGAGAGGTATCAAACATCCCCACCTCTTAGAAACTTGGACTTAGTCCTACTGAACTATTTAGTTGTGCAAACCAAGGCCTTCCCTTCATGTTAAGGCTCTCTACATTTCTGACACTTAAAGCCTCCAAAGGCCTATTAATACACAGGTCTTGATAATTATGCCTCAAATAATTTCAACAAAATGTATACTGGAGAGACATGAGGGTATGCAATGTGGGGTATGCAATAATGTAATAAAGTAATAAAAGAACGTAATAATTTGACGCCATTCATTTCACTAACTACATGCTTATCTGTGGACATGTTCCTTCATAAATAAACAACAGGCTTATGTAATGAACTCCCGACTCTACTTAAGCTTGACACACTGTGATTCCAGGATGCTGTGGAGGGTAGGAAGATACTTTACAGAAGGGCTGCCACAGAGAGCTTATTTCTGCAGGACTGCTAGGTGAAGTGGTCATGGGATCTTCTCAGATGAGCTGTGGAGAATGTATAGCAAAAGGACTGTTGACTGGAAGACGGATGGTTTTGCAGGCTAACCTCAATAATTTGGCATTTTTTTTCCCAGCATCAGCCCTAATTACCAAAGGAATAAACAACAGGACCAAAGTCAAAACCTTTGTATTTCTCATTATCTTTCACAAATAAGGTTTCCCCAGAGGGGAGGAACAAACAAAAGAGGGGCCTATATGATGTGGCCTCTTTGACTCAATTGTGCCTTTCCTGGAAAGTCCTCTTTATTTAACTATCCCCATCTACATCCCACATGTCCTTCAGCACACTCCAAAGATCATTCTCCACAAAGTCTTCACTGTTCAGTGATTTCTTCTTTGCCCTTAATCTTGGTACTTCCTGTATGATTCTCATTTAAACAGTACCTCATTTCTGTATGGGCTTCTCTGTGTTGATGGGGAAACACCAGAGAATGTCATTAACATGTTCAAAGACAATAGGCTTCTCAGTGACTGTCAAGTGAAATCTGGATCCCCAAACTCCATATCAAGAGCTTGCCCCTCTCTGTCTGATGACACCTACTGCTACCTTCCCTTCATGCTCCCTGATGTCTTCTCCTTATTATGGCTGTTCTTTAGGTTCCTTACAAAGATTTTTTTTATGAATGATGGTAATCATATTGGAAGGAAAAATCACTCATTTCAATTTACATATGAGATGCACATGGGCCAAGTGACTTGCTCAAGAGCACAGAGCTAAGGACAGAAATAAATAAGATTTGAAGCAAGGATTATCCAGTTGTGAAGTCATTTTCCCCTTCCCCACCATCACTATCAGTATTGCACTGTCCTCACTACTATTGCTGAAGAAGCAAAAGGAACTATAAAGTCATTTCCCTAAATTCTCTCTACCATATCTAGGTATTGTTCCCATTTTACAGATGAGGTCAGCTCAGCAGAAAGCCTGTGCTGGTAAGTGGGCTCTATATAACTCTGCTTATTCTTCTGATTCATTTGGTTCATCCCGCGGTGCCAGATCTGCATACCAAAGTACCCACTAGGCACTGGTACTTCATGATAGGCTCCACATCAGCTAGTTGGGCTTCTTACCCACTTAAAGTTTGAGAACAGGTTGAGATTGTTTCGGCCATAGACCTCTAATCATTCGCTTAACCGGATAAAATTGCTTTCAGGAAGATTCTTTTTATGTGAGAATACCAGCTATCCTGAGGGAAACTTGGAGGGAACTGGCTAGTACATTGTTCAATAACACTGCACACTCAGTTGCCTCTCTTGGATCAGAAGCAATTTGAGGGGTAGTAGTAATTAATGCATGTCAATTGCTCATTCGATAATTTCTTAATGAATGAGGTTGACTACAGCCTAGAAGAAGCCTTTGCTGATGGCACTGAACAATTTTCCCTTTCACACCGGCTCCTCCTCTGGCTATTCATTAGAGGAAACCACATCTATTCTAGGCAGGGCAAAGTGGCCCTGCCTGGGCTCTGGAGAGCAGAGGTGAGTGGGTAACCAACTCCCTTCTACTGAAGCTGCAGGCTTCTCATTATCTCGCTGAATCTGGCATGTGTGGCTTTGTTAGGGCCCAGTCAAAGCCAAATTAAAGCTACTTTTACAGGACAGATGGCAAAAGAGCAGAACAGCTCTCAAGATTTTCAAATAACCATTCCCCGCTGCGAGAGATTTTGGTGGCTCTCTGCAAACATTCGGTGGCCCTTGCCAAGCCATACCTGAGTGTACAGTCTCAAAGAGTTGACAAAAATCATCTGCTTTTTGATTAATGTAGACCTCTGTGTTTTCCTTTGGGATTGAATGGCTGTGGGACCAGGGGGGACAGAAACTTAAGTCAACAAAACAGTTATGATGCCTTGCCACAGGCCCAAAGCAATGAAGCCAACTAATTGTGAACTAGAACCTCCAAAATTCTGAGCCTAAGTATACCTCCTCTCTTTCTATGTTAATTACCTCAGGTAGTCTATCATAGGAGGGGATGCAGACCTTGCAAGGACTAATGTCCCAAGGTTCAACTACAGTAAGTGATATGATTGCAGATGCTCAGGGGAGGGGCTCCAGATTTAAAAAAAATTGAGGTCATGCTCTAATCAGCTAAGCTGGTGACCTTGGCCTTACATCCCTTCTGCTGGGTTTATTCCTTCTTTAAAACCTATACATCCTCAGCTGAGGTAAGCAAGGGAATTGGATATGGACCAGCAAAGTTAGATTTCAATTTGGTCTATCAAACAATAACAGAAGAAAAAGAGGTACTACAATGAAAACAAACAAGCAACCAATAATGTTGTGGAACCAACAATGAGGCAATTTCTCCAGGGTTACTGTAAATTTGTACAACCAACACTCCCTTAAGTAAATAGGAGGCAAATAGGAGATGCACCCGTCTTTTTGTGGTACAATAGTGAGATCGAACAAAAATAAATTTTTTCTTTCCTTTTGTTATTGGTCTTTTAAGGTGAAGGTGTCAGTTAAAAACTAAACCATTTGAAGTATTTTGTTTAGAAACTTCCTGTAACTACAAGGAATGAAAGTCAGCCTTGATCCCTGGGATTCTCCAGAATGGGAAAACTGGTATCGGCTATCCAACAACATGATCTGTTTCAACAAAGCCTTAATAGGGAAGAGTGGCCAGGGCCTGCATGTGTGTGTAATGAAAGGCCAAAATGGCCTTTGGTATGTAAACAGCTATTGGTACAAGAGAAGGGCCTTTGGAGGCTCAGCTTTTCCTTCTGCACCACCCACAAGTAGTTGATAGAGAAGAAGTTTACAAGCTGTAACATACGACCATTACCTTTGCCATGTGAGCATTCCTGCGGAACACATACCCCCTCCTCCAACAGTACTGACAAACTCTAGTTCTCAAAGATATGTCTAATGTTCTAGTTTCCCATCAGCATTCTTATCTTGGAGCTCAATCACATAAAACTATCTCAGTTCTTAAGCTTTCCCTGGCATGCGAATGACTTGTGTTTGTGTTGCTGAGAAGGAAGTAAAACCTGTCTTCCAAATTCTTCTAACCTGGAAACTCATTGCTGATAGAAATGTGAAGCTTCTCCCTAACTGCTAGAAAAGAGGGCATGTGAATTCTGCTTCAAGAGAAATTAGTGGTTTAAAACTAAGAATCTCCCAAACCCATGTAAATGCAGCACTTGGCAATCTGAGACAGGAGTTTCACAATCAGTACCAGCTTTACATCAGTGTGCTCTATATAGTGGGGCTGAGACAGACTTGACTACAAACTTTTGAAATGTGTTCTAAAAATCATATAACCACAGTTAGGTACCCAATAATGAAGTAAGAGGGAGTAGAGGATCGCATAAAGAAGGGGAAGTAGAATATATTGTTATGAAGATCTGGGTGAGAAAGAGGATGTGGAATTCAGTGTGTAGAGGTCGGGAGGAACTGAACAGAGTTGGGGGAGGAAAACAGGTGATCAAACTATATTGTCTGAAATTCTTTTCTAATTAAAATAATCAAAACCAAACCCAAAGAAACAAACCCACTATGACTCTCCAAAGAATGCAAATCTTACTGCTAGAGGTAAAATCTCTGATAATCTTGTTTTTGCGGATTCCATGTGTAGTTTGGAACAGCTAGTCAAAGAACCAAGCTCCTGAGACAGTAATTCTGTTAGTTAGATTTACATAGGACGCTGCAAATGAGATGAACTCTGTATTGCAAGTATCCCTGAACAAATGAATAGAATTGACATTTCTATTCCTTTAAACACGTGATCAAAGCACGCAAAATAAAGGAAGGCAGCAATTTTCTTGACTCCCACTCCTATGAAGATATCCCAAGGAGTTCTAATTGGTAGCCACCCTCGGGCATTTAAAGGAACATGTGTCCCTTTCCATTCTGTGACTTTCATGTGTTGATTCCTTGATCTGGGGTTCATATGAACTTGTGGGATCTTAGGAGGTGATGATGACTCTATTTTTATTTCATCTGTCGCCATAGAAACACCAATAATTTCTGAATATGTCTCAGAAAACCTCTGCCTCCTATTTGATCTCCTGATAGCAAAGTTCAGAAAAGCTAAGCTCCTACTCGCTTGGTTTCTGACTGCTCCAGCTGGGGATATTGCTGTATCCCACCTCAAGCTCTGACCAGATCAGTGCTTCCCACTGATTTCTCAGTACACATAAAAGATTGCTTCCAAGCCAAAGGATTACAGCAAAGAAATCTTTACCTAGAGAAGTACTCCAACACACACAATTACTGAATTATCCATCTTGTTTTCAGTGGATTTTTTGTTTTTTTCAATTGGAAGCAGGCTTGGGTAGCTGCATCTCAGAGCATAATTCATTTGAGTGCTTGTCTATATGCTACTGAGACAAGTGACTATGTCCACAGCATAAGAACAAACACAGGGGACAAGTAAGCATGATTCAGAGAGAGATTCCAAATTGGGGATTCACTGACCTATGCTAAAGAATACTGTGGGAATAGAGAACTCTATTACTGGAATTAAAACAAAGAGGTATCAAGAGATGAGAATGGTTTTCAGCCTGGCACTGTAGCTGAGAAGCCAGTATTGAGGAAAACACAAGGAAGAGATAGAAAGATGAACATCTTTGTTTAATGACTCAGGACACGGGAGTCATGCACATTAATTCTTTCATGGCACAGCATATTTAAGCACTGTGATGCATCTCATTTTCTGGCTTCCTCCTACACAATACAGTGTGTCACATCTGCTCACCAAGCCTCAAGTAGGCTTGAAAACACATGATGTTAGCATTTTTTATTCCCTGCTCTCAGAAATGTTTGGTCTTAAGATCTCCTGGGTAAATTGGGAGCATGGGGACCTTGGGAGAGGCAGGGGGGGGGGAGCAGAGGAAAATGTAGAGCTCAATAAAAATCAATAAAAAAAGTAATGTCTGGTTTTGTCCCTGTCTTACATTAAGAAGCAAAGAAAAATAAAATAAAAAATAATAAAACCTCAAAAAAGAAGAGAAAAGAAAGGAAGGGAAAGAAGAGAAAAGAAAGAAAGGAAAAAAGGAGCTGGCAGGTGCTGGACCAATGAAGTTATACTTTTCTGACCTAAGCTTTTACCCTGAGCATTCTTCACATGCCAGGAGTTGTGAAGAGGGGGAGCAGAAAATTCCTGGTGGCAATATTAGCATTGTAATTACTAATATACAAAACAAGAGAAAAGTTCAAAGTATAATCCCTTCATGCTTATAGCTAGAAGCTCAATGTATAAAATAGGCAGTAATCACTAAACTACTGTTTACCTAAAATCTGACATTTCCAAATGTAAATGACATTAAACATTTCCCAGAATAAAAGAAAAAAATGGGGGCGGGGGGGGGGGACCTGGGCTTAAACTATCACTTACTTAAACCAGAGGGAGCTTCCACCATTCTGGAGCCTGAGAAAGCTCTCAATACCAAGACTTGTTAATAGTTTCTTGGAAAGTGAAATGCAAAGTGAGGTTGGAAGGGGAGAAGTACCTCTCACTGGGAAGAAGTTACAACAAAAATACAGGTCTAAGATAATTTGCAATTCCTTCAAGGCAAACTGGGCTGAGGAATTTAGGTTCTGTTTGTTTTCAGACTCAGTAGAAAACCTTCAGGCCCTGGATTCCTGATATTAAAATCAGACCCAAATCAAAAAAAAAAAATCATTTGTCTGATGAGAAGTCTGCCTTGCAAACAGCTTCACCCAATTTACAAGTTGGTTTATTTGTTGCTGAATGCAAGGCCATCCCCCTCAATGTCCCCATTTATACCAGTGTCATATTCATAGCTGATTCTTAACTCTAAGTAGGTAGATATTGAATTTCCTAACAATTGACTTATGCTACTATACCAATGTTAACTCCATTTAATTGAATTGCTTTGTTTCGGTTTATCTTCTTTGAAAAGTACAACAAAGGAGGAATGTTATTAGTGTATAAGTGCCTTGAGGTTTGAGACCGCAAGAATACTTTTCCCTTACTCTCTGTCTTATGGTATTAGAAGATGCTTTATGAGAGGAAAAGATGAACACATCAACCCATGAAATAAACTGACTCAGTGGTGTGTTGGAAAGCACTGTGATGAACTTGAGTTGTGTGTGGGACCTGCTGGTCCAGCCCTGCACCTTATCAATATGAACCGTCTGCTTTAACAGTGATTTGGTTGGGGGAGGGCACAGTTACATGGTGGCCTAAGGTACTTACAGGATAAAGCCAAACAGGCTGGAGGGATAAAGAAGAGCACTCTGAGATTAAAAGAAATTCATACCACCTTAGTGTTGAGTGTATTTGAAAAAGACGGATTTCACAACTAAGCAGGCAACAGGAGGTAATGGAAACATCTTAGCCAACTTTGTTCCTGGAGTATAAAACACTTTCCAGATCTATTTCCAGGGAAGGGTAAATGGCACAGGACAACTTCATTACTCTCCCAAAGTGGGTAGCACTCACCTTGATGTGATTAGAGCTCCAAGATCCAGGCCTTTCCTGGTAGTAACAGCTTCAGAAACCCAGGGTGACACAGACTCACCCTCACTGTGCTTCGGGGAAATGATATGGTCAAGCACTATTGGATCAAGATCCTTCCTAGAGACCTCATCTATTTACTTCACCTTTGGGAAGAACCAAAAGGGTGACAACCATGCTTGCCTTCTCCACATAATATTATCAGCAAGTCAAACATTCACCCTATGTTCCCAGGGAATCATTGAGAGATGTAGAATGTCTCAGAAGGCACTTTGAGAAGTACTGCTGGACACTGCCCTGTGTCCTGAAAGCAGTATGTAAATGGAGTTACATAGAAGTACATCATATTTAACTCATCAAGGGAAGATTGCACAAGCTTACTCAAGAAAATTACTCTGAATGTTTGTCTAGTTTATATTCTGTGTAGGTTTCTTATGCTTAATCCCATTTTTACCTTTACAAATAATCTCTCATGTTAAAAAATATATATATGGTAGGCTGAAAGCAACAAGCAGAAACAGGACTGGATGTCAACTTCTCCTAGAAATCTTTACTTTTGTTTCTAGTGAGGAGTCTATAAATAGCAGGCATACCATAAACATCTGTAGAAGAAATGATTTATGCAAAAATTTAATTTGCCGGCAAGATTTCACTACCTACAACCAAGATTGGCAGAAAAAGGAAAACCAGACTGAAGATACAAAGAGAGAAGCAAATATCAGAACTAGTCAGAGTTGCCCAAAGAGGGAGGAGGCTGCACACAGAATGAAGTCCATGTAACTATGGCTTTGCAAGCTGAGCCATCCGAAGGCTGTCAGTGATTTCTGAGACTTGAAAGGTGCTGGGCTAGCTGATCCTCGGAGCACCTGGACCAGAAAGCAAGGTTAGCTACAACTCGCTTTGAGAGTTGTGGCCACGGTTATCTGGGTCTTTGATTAAAGGATCCCAGGTGGGTGGTATTTCTCAATGTTGGCTACACAGTGGAACCACCTGTGATTTTAAGAAGGCATAAGCTGAATTCTAACCTCAAGGCTCTCATCCAAGTGATTTGGTGTACACTTTGGGAGATAAAATGTAGTCTAACAGCTTCATCAGATTCACTGAAGAACATGAAGCACTGAAGTGACAGAAACTGGGGAAGCTATGTTTCAGGTATAAATATTTAACAATATTCAAATGCAATGAGAGAAAGGAGAAACATTTTTGATATAACATAGTATGTGTTTAATAAACACATATAGAACATCTATAACAGAATCCTAATAGGCTAATTTACTGACTTTTTATAACTCATTTTGATGTGCTTCTTGGAATTAGTTTAATCCAAAATGAATTATTTTTCATTTATTAAAAATATTCCTCATATATTAATTAATCAATCACAATTACTTATTCCCAGCCCAGTGATCTGGTGATGTGTCCAGCAGAAGTGAATACATCAAAGGGTACTTTGGTGGGTAAAGCATTTGCCATGCAAGCAAATGCCCAGGACCCAGATAAAAGCTGGCTGGATGGAGGGTTTGGAGGGAGGAAAGAAAGGGAAGGAAGAAATGTTGTAATTATACAATCTCAAAAACAAAAATCAATCAAACAAGCAGAACAGTAAAAAACAAACAAACAAACCTGTATGCATCTGTGTACTCATGTGCTCACACAACGAAGACTAAAACAAAACAAAAATGTAATGCAAATTCAGTTTGAAAAGGTTAATGAGAATCTTTCCAATGGGCCCAAATAGGTGGTATTTAAATGCTGGCACTGGAAAGCATTATCTAGGAAAGTATTTCTTTTTATTTTTATTCAATCAATTTCGCAGCACATGGTACATTAAGTTCACCAACCTAAGTCCTCAACAGCACGTTATTATATCTGGTTGGGTTTATCGCTACCCTCTTTTTAAAATGAGCTGCATAAGTATTTCTTCTCCAGCCTGGCATGCCTAGTGTCTGCTTACTAGACACAGGCTCTTAGAATCTTTCCACTCCTCTTACACAGAATCCCTGAGCCTTGGGGCCAGAGAGAATGATCTAAACCTCCCATTTAGAATGGAGTGCTCTACAATTTCTTATTCTCTTGACTGACCAACTGTGCATCTCTGAATAAAGAAGCATCTCTGATGAGTGCTGAGAGTTGCACTAATCTATGAGTATGAAGATAAGAACGTAGTGGCCAGTTTGTTGCTGTGTCCACTTAATAGAACATCAATTTTTGGTTCTCCCCTATGAACTCTAACAGCCAATGAATTCTTCATAGCTTTCCCCTTCTTTCTCTTTCATTTTTACTTCTCTTTTGTTTTCTGGAATCATCTATCAAAAAAAAAAAGTTGCATTCAATTCTTAGAATAAGGTGTGGTTTTTGAAGATCCAAACAAAGACAACAAATAATTGATCCTAAGTAGACCAGAGAAATGAAACTTTGAGAACATGCCATGCCCAAACAAGGTGAATGCCTGGTAATGACTGAATAGATGGGTGGGCGGACGGATGGATGGATGGATGGATGGATGGGTAGATGGATGGGTAGATGGATGGGTGGGTGAATAAATAAGAGTTTGCTACTAGAGACAATAGAAATACAAGAAGATTAGTATGGGAGCCATGGCAGATAGTAACATTTTAAAGCAAACAACAAAAAAATAAAACTATCAAAGAAGGAGTAGAATTATTTCCATTGACCAGGTTTTAGGATCTATATAAAGGATCCTTATGAAATGAAATAATGATATAGGAGTGAAGAGAAGGCATTTAGTGGGATAGTGGGGGTTAAATACATTTATAAAGAAATTCTTGGAGAATTCTTGGAGCACATGTTTAACTTTCTAGCTAAGGGATGATTCAATTTCATACTTTATATTGCTTCCTTAAACTTCTTTGCATCATAATTTTAACAACTTTCAGCTAATGCATTATACTTTTAACCTTGAGGTACTACTCTGATTCACAGAGAGATGATATTTAAAAACTCAAGCAAGGATAGTTTAAAGCCAAAGAAAGAGAATATTAGAAAGTCAGAGTGGTGGAAGATTTCACTGTGTCACTAAGAAGCTTGCTATGTCCTTGGCTAAATTTTATCCCTTCAGCTGGTCACTGCTAACATGATTTTATTGTGCAGTAGCACAGGCTCATAGAGACATTGCCAAACTGCCTGTAGTTTCTACCTGGACTCCTAACTCCTTTACACCTACAGGAAATTAATTCTCAAGGATTCTGAAATAGGGTAGGATGTTTTATTGTTGTCTCAACTGCATAGTCCTGACACCATCTCATTTGAAAGCCAACTAATCTTGAGTTGTGCCACAACATGGGTCACTGGAGAACTTCTCTGACTCTGTCTTGGGGATGCTGAGTCCTCCACACATCTTAATGATCTTAGGAAAACCAACAATGCAGTTTTCCTGCATGAAGATACTGGCTCTTCAAATATATGCCCCATCTCATAGTCACTTGGTGTTGTCTCTAATTAGAATGGGGGTGACTAGATGGAATCTGGCTAAAGTCACTACATTTAAGTGGCATTGCTGCATTCCATGAAAAGGGGATATCATGTTTCAGAGGAGTCCAGGATAAAGGAAACATTGATTTATAAATTATACTCTTGCTTCAAACTTTTTTTTCAAGTCCTATTACATAAAGAGGGAAAACAATAAATTGTCCTTGTTTCATGTTGAGGCCACCAGTCAGTCAAATCATTTCCAATCACATTTGGCAGCTCAGGAAAGGTACATGGAATTCACAGCAGTCTATCTCAGTCCAAAAGACAAAAGGGAAACAAATTAGGGGTTTAATCCTTGCTGTGTGATGAACTCCCACTGTCCCAATCACATGCTGCTGAGCAAACAGCTCTACTGGCTCAGTTTGCAAAACACATTTGACAACCAGCCAAAGGCCTGCTTCTGCCCCTTCCACTCCAAACCTCAATTTGTCAATTTGTAAAAACAGTCAGGAAAGTATTAGGGGCTGAGCATGGTTAGGAAGAGGGGATTGTTGTAGTTACTGTTTATAAATACAGGCTGTGATCCATTTCCATTTGGAAGCATCTTCTCCATGAAGTGGAAGAAACTTAAAAGTTAGATCCTGTCATCACACAAAAGCCACAGAGGCCTCTGAAATTAGTTTTTTAAATTTAATTTTAAAAAGACAATTTAACATCTATTGATATTCTTAGGGAGAAAGATGAAGTGGTCTACATCCCTTGTAGTCATTTTTTAAAGAGCTACAGAAAACCTACAGTTTTTAAATAGGAACATTTTGTTAAATGAAGAACTAATCTGTGATAGTTTTGAGGGAGGAAAAGGATGGGGAAAAAAAGACACACTTACAGCCCAAAATAATAAGAAAAAAATTCCAAACCAAATGTATTTCTCAAATGTATTCTTCCTATCTATTCTTGTTTCTTCCAAGATGTCTCTAAAGAGCACAGGTTAAGATTAAATTGTGAATGACTATATAATAATGAAGTTAAGTTTATATGAAAGTATCCACATGAGGTTTCTTTCTGTATCATTTGAGACATGTGTTTTCAAATTTCTGCAAAGTCTTCTAAGAATGAAGGAGAACAGTGTGGGGCCAGGAGAACGCACATTTCCAGCAGGGCTGAGAAGCTAGAGTGCAGTCATTTGAACTGACCTCACTGGTTCAGAACGGTGTTCTGTTCAGCATTCTCTCGCCATGCTATCCAGACTCAGGGCTTATAACAAACTCTGTGTGTGTGTGTGTGTGTGTGTGTGTGTGTGTGTGTGTGTGTGTGTGTCTGTCTGTCTGTCTGTCTGTCTCACCTTTTCTCTTGGTTTCTCTTTATTTCTTGTTTCTCTCTCTCTCTCTCTCTCTCTCTCTCTCTCTCTCTCTCTCTCTCTCTCTGTTGTATACATGAATACCTAAAAGTTGATCTAACATTGCAAAAATGGCAAAAGCACTAGAATAAAATAATAAACATATCAATATTTTGTTCTTTACTTTTAGTGGAATAATGACAAACAATTATAAGGCAGTAGATTCTGAAAGTTGAATGATAAAAATTTCTTTTTTCAGACCTGGCAAGTCTGTATTTTTTTTTTATCAGCCTAGAATGAGATGACTGTTCACATTTTGAAATGGCAACCTGTACATACAGGTGTAGATGCTACACTCCCAGTAAGGGACAAGAGAAATGAGACATACAGGTAATAGAGAGGAATTTAAATCAAATAAATTTGGTTTACACTTTATCTGTCCCTTGAGCCATTGTGTGCTTATAGAGACTCTCTGGGCTCCCCTAGCTTCTTCTGTAAAATGAAGTGAATGATGGTGATGATGATGACGACAATGACAATAATGCAACAAGGTAGGATGTAGTTCAACTGATCCAAGTAAGTGATTTATAAGCTAACTTATAAGGAATAAAGTAAAATAAGAAATGCCAGTCCAAAATTTGCTCCTCGATACCAACTATGTAGGTCTGCTAAGGCTGCTATGACTAAGTATCACAGATTGGGGGATACAAACAAAGGAGATTTATTTCTCACAGCCTTGGAGGTTGGTAGCTGACGTTCCAGGTACTGCAGGTTTGACTTCTTTGCAAGTCTCCTTCTGGCTTGTCTATGGCTGTCATCTTTGCTTCATTATGTGGTTATGTATTGGCATACCCCTGGCATCTCTTTGTCCCATCTTCTTCTTTTCATTTTTTGAGACAGGGTTTCTCTGTGTAACAGCCCTGGCTGTACTGGAACTTTCTCTGTAGACCAAGTTGGCCTTAAACTCTTAGAGATCTGCCTTCCTTTGGTCCCCAAGTACCGTGATTAAAGGCATGTGCCACTGCTGCCCAACTTCCACTGCTTATAAAGACATCAAACCTATTAGATTAGTCCTTATGCTACCTGCCTATTGTTCCCTTGGTCACATTTTGACTTTCTTATCTCATTCGAGGGCCTATATCTTTAAATACAATCATACTCTGAGCAACTACAGGTCGGTCTATGTTTGGAATTGGGAATCATAGATTTTAGTCCAGAACTGCATCTAGATGTGAACTGTGATACAAACATGAGGTGGTGAACGAATGGAATACTGAAACAATGCTGAGGACGGATCTGCCAGCTGATTAGCAGAATGCCAAAATTAAATTATAGCATTTGTAGAGAATGATATATAATTGTTAAGAAAACAAGTCCATTACCAAATAACACATTTATTTACACCAATGGCCTTACAACATTAACTGCTAAATGGAGTAGTTAATGGACTTTAGATCGTAAGAAATGATTTGCACAGCTACTCTTCGCTTTGGCTGATAGAACAGTCTTTCAATTTAATAGGGCTCAAGGAAGCAAGGGCCACAGCTTTCTGAGATTGCTCCGTTTAACTCCCAACTTCTACTCCCTAACATTTTTCACTAAACTTGTTCAAATTATTTCTGATAACCACCAAATAGATATCTTGGACATTATATTAGTGATCATGATAGATAATAATAAACACAGGCAACAAGAAGAGCTCACCACTTGCCAGGTATATGCTAAGTATCTTTTAAACATTACCTAGTTAAGCCTCATGCATGTCAATAAGGCATGCCTTATTTTAACAGAGAAAAATCTGAGGCTCAGAGCTCGCTGAGTTGTGAAGCAGCCAAGATTATAAGTCAGACTTACTTCTAGAAAGCGCTCTCCATTGTTAAAAGTGAACATTTCTAAAGACTCAGTCACACCAACATTCCAACAAGTCAGCAAAGAAATGAAATTTTAGTATAACAATATCTCTATATAGTAAAACTCAAATTCTTTGGTGAAACCTCCCAAATTACAAATCCTTGGTTTTCACCATTAACCTATGACCCTTCACATGGTCCAGCCAGAGCTAGATGTGGTTCTTGCCCTAAATGAGCTCATAGGTTAATGGTGAAAACACATAGAACTATTATAACAGAGCAGGGCATGTACCCTGACAGAGGGGTGAGACTGAAGGCTATTTAGATTTAGATTGAAATGAATGGTTGTACAAGATAAGATTTAAATCATTGTTCCTGGGGAAAAGATCAAAGTGGGGCAGGAATAGACAGGGGGTATGAGGCTACCCTTCATGGTAGGTTTGTCAATACTATTTGTAGTCTTTACCTACGCACCATGTCTTGGAAAAATATCAAATACAAACTTGATAAGCTAATGGTGTGAAACAGTCTCACTGTAGAAGAGTGAGTTACTCTCAGTAATTTAGCAAGTAAATGGATTCTGCCAGGCTCAAATAAACAGAGCCTGTACTGAGTCATATTACTGTAGTTGATAATGTTGTTTCCTAAGAGGATGGAGTTAATGGTTCTAAAATATTAGTATATTAGAAATGAACTGTGATAGAGTGGATAATAAGATCTGGGTTTTTTTTTATTGTGTGTATGTATATGTGTGTGTGTGTGTGTGTGTGTGTGTGTGTGTGAAAAGCCAGATGATAAGGCTTGAATATGGTAAAGTGGAAAAGGATTAGAGTTGAAGAAACCAGTGTGAATTCAGTTTTAGCTTCAAACAGATTCAAATGCTTATGTATGGAAATATTAATAGATGTGTGTCCATGTCTGCATGAACAATTCGCTTTTCAGTTGCAAGAACCTGGAGGAAATGTCATTCTAGCAGTAACAAGCATATCAAGTCATTCTCCAAAAGAGACTTGGTTTAGGAAAGAGATAAGTTAAAGCCAAGGAAAACTAGAATAAGAAAGAGAAAAATGACAACAACAATAATAATAGCAATGAGATTATGTTAAATGCACACAGGAGAATACTGAAGACCTCCAAAAATTGAGACAATGTAAGAGAAATTATAAGTGAACTAGTACCAAATACTCACCCAGGTATGAATAAACATTTGTGGACCCATGAATAAATAAATACATAGAAAAAAAGGTAATCTAGACAAATCTTGCTAGAAATTACCAATAATTTATACAGACACTAAGACCAAATGAGATGGTAAATAACATTTCCCCCCAGTCAGTTGGAATACATATACTGATTACAGAGACTACTGTTGAGGGAGGCTGCTTGTTTCCCGACCACACTTACTCGAAATAATCACATAGAAACTGTATTATCTGCAATACTGTTTGCCCAATAGCTTAAGCGCATTTCTAGCTAGCTCTTAGATCCCAAACTAACCCATCTCCATTAATCTGTGCATCACCACGAGGCCATGGCCTACTGGCAAAGTTTCAGTGGGCTCCGGTGGAGGCGTCTGTCTTTGTCAGTGGCTACATGGCTTCTCTCTGACCCTGCCTACTCTCTCTACATATTTTTTCCAGCCTGGCTTTAATCTGTTAAGCCATTGGCTGAAAGCAGCTTCTTTATTAATCAATGTCAATAAAACATATTCACAGCATACATCACCTCCCACATCAGACTACAGTACGCATACAGGAGAAAAAGGAGGAAATTTACAGTGGACCCATCCAACAAAATCAACTTCAAAACCAATCTCCAAGGTTAACATTAGTAGAGAAAATGAACTTGTATGGTTTGAAGATAGCAATTTACTTCTGTGGTCTTCCCCCAAGAACACACTGTCTAGTCCACCAGGTGTTAGGAAAATATTAGAGAAAAATCTCAGTTATTGACCTACAAAATTTCTCTTCAATATTAGAAAGGCCATTGAAAACAAGGGAAGTCTGAGGGCATGTCACTTCAGAGATGTGACTCACAAATGGAGTGTGGAACCCTAATGAAGATCCTGAAACAGAAAAAATTAGGGGAAAATTGGGGGACCCAAACAAAGTATGGAACTTTAGGTCAAAATAATGCCTCAGTATTGGTTGATTGACTATGACGTGAATACTGATGTAAGATAATGAGTAAAAGAGGGCACAGAGCAAGTGATATTTTGGAACTTAGTACTATTTTCAAAGTAATTTCGTAAGTTTAAATTTTACATATAAAGATCACATCTCTACTTTCTTCTTTTTAAACTCACAAGTTTCTCTGGTAAGAAATGTAGTGGTGAAATGGAGAATATTATGTTCTGTTTATGATTTCTTTCTATACTAGAACTTTGGAATTGTTTTTCATTTTTCTTTTGGGAATTTCACACATTGTGTTTTGATTACATTTGTCTACAGTTTCTCTCCATAACTCTCTAAGATCTACCCCCACCTCCCTGTCTACCCCATCTCCATGCCTTCTTTTTTGTTTAATAACCTATTGGGTCCAATTTATGCTGCCCATACACTTCTGAGTGTAGTCCACTCACTGGAGTGTGGTCAACCCATGAGGTACCTCACCCTTAAAGGAAAATAGTTCTCTTACTCTTGGGAGCATCCAATTGTCCATCGCTCCTCAGTTACAGGTGCTGCCTCATGAACATCTTCCCAATCTGTGTTGGAATGTTGATTGGTTTGATCTTATACAGGTCTTGTGTGGACATTCACAGCTAGTGTGAGTTCTGGCATACAGTGGTCCTGTCATTTTTAGAAGACGCAGTTTTCTTGAACTACAGAATCTTATCTAACAATCCCTTACTGTGCTTTCAGAGTGCTGTAGACATTATGATATATAAGTTCGTCATAGAAAATGGAGTCAGTTTCTCATCAGACACCTTGTCATCAAACTACTTATTTTTGCCAACTAAAGTAAAAGAAGAGGATTAGGAGGGAAGTTGTGGGTCAGTTTACAGAATCCAAGGTTAAACTAATCACCACACCATGGGAAAGGATAGAAGAGGTGATGGTTGAAGCAGATGAAGGAGCTGATTTGACTTCTATTAAGAGAATTCCCCTTAGAAGAAGCAGTTCTATGTATCTTCCATGCTTAGAGGGCTCTTGGAATAGAGGCAGAAAGTTTGGATGGCCTCTCTTGGTCCATTTGACCACTTCTAGGCATTAGAGAGCTGTGTATCTTTACCAGAATATCACTGAGCCTGAGTGCAAAGTGGGAGGCTGAGATCTAAGAGTAACCAAGATTCTGTTCCCAGAAGACTTAGGTGCTGTGCAAGCAGGAACATCAGCTATTCAGGTTCCTTCAATGAACTTACAGTCAAGAGAAGACTGAGAAAAGATATAATACTATTACTGCACTGGCTAGTCTTATGTCAAGTTGACATATAAACTAGAGTCATCTGAAAGAAGGGAGCTTTAATGGAGAAAACACCTCCATAAAATCTGACTGCCATTTTCTTAATTAGGGATTGATTGGGGTAGGACCCAGTCTATTGTGGATAATATCATCCGTGGGCTGGTGGTCCTAGGTTCTATAAGAAAGCCGGCTGAGCGAGCGATGGGGAGCAAGTCAGTAAGCAGCACTCATTCATGGCCTCTGCATCAGCTCCTGCTTTCAGGTTCCTGTCCTGACTTCCTTCAATGGTAAACAGTGATGTGGAAATGTGAGGCAAATTAACCCTTTCCTCCCTAGGCTGCTTTGATCATAGTGTTTCATCACATCACTAGTAACTCTAACTAAGACAGTCCCCAAACAGAGATGCTGGAGAGAAAGCACAAAGCAAGGAGGTGTTCCTCCCAAGAATATACATCAAGGTGTCTCTAACAATTAAAGCACAGTGATGGAAGACAGATTTAGACAACTCTGGGGCCTCCTACAAAACACATTAACATGAAAGGAGAAGTCTAATTACTTGTAGTTTACCAATAAACAGAGCAGTCTATACAGTCCATATTGGTAATTGGTACACTTCTTCCTCTTATGTAGATGCTATTTTTGCAGTGGGTTGAGGTTTGTAATACACGTAAATTCATGAATAAATATTCAGTCTTAGGTGTGCTTCAGTGATAAGCTGGAGTCCCCAGCCTAACAGCTCCTTTTTGGCAACCTAACTTGTCTGACAATTTGGAAGATTTCCCACTGATTATTCCATTAGTGATCAATGTCAAAGAGCCCATTGCAGTGTGCAGTTTTTCTCCTTTTGACTGTACAATGCACCATTATCAGGAGAAATGCACTCCACAACACAACTTCTAACCTACAACTTCAGCTTACCTAAACAAAGTCTTCCAAACCACTCAGTATTATTCTCTCCGAGCCTTATTCCTGGCATCCTAGTACACCACTTCCTGTTCCGTCCTAGGTCTTTGGGACTATTTATGGTTAGCTGGAGTCAGCAAACTTGGTTTAAAATTAGCCTGGTGGAATTCTGACCAAAAATCGCTTACTATAATTTTAAAATAAATTGTCTGCAAATGTCAAAGTAGGGCAGGGTTGTCTTTCCTACACTGAAAACTTAGATGTTTAATGAAAAAGAAAATTCTAAAACTGCTTTTACGCAAAAAAAGTATTTCAGATCTCCAAACCAAGTCCATTATCATTCTTAACCTTCCTTAATGTATAGATAAAACACCATGATTGGACATTTATATCTGTTCATTTTTCTACCACCAAATACTTGCTGGAGAAAAAAAGCCAAGAGCATCATTTCCCTCTGAAAACGACCCTGTCCACTTCCTTTTATGCTTACCTCCATAAACTTCTCTGTGATGAAGCATTCAGAGAAGGAATCAAGGTAACGTTCTTATATCTAGGCTGCTGCCTTTTTATGTTAGAGAGTCCTTGGGTTACTGTGTCCTTTCACAAAACTAATCAAGGCAGAGAAGAAACAAAAAGCTAATACCCAAAGAAAAGTCAACGCTTTATTACATATGAAGGCACTCAATAAAAATTTTCAAAGTAAGTTAAAAAGGAAAGAATTTTCAGTATTCATCTAAAAAATATTTTATCTTGAGAAACCACCGGATTTGTCCTCAACAAATCACCACAATCCCCCCACACATTTGACACAATTATGAGAACCTTGAATACAGCAAAATGAATAGGAATTATTTTTCTTAAAGGCCATTTATATTGTAAACTAGGTATGTATTCAGGAAGCATTATTGTGCAATTTCTTTTTAGTGGTGTTCAAGGTAATCATCTGGGTATATAAATAGCAAAGTAATTGCTGAAAAGCAAATTACTACAGCACCCCTTTTCTTTTCCTTTGCAATATTTTTGCCATCAGCAGGTTTCAGACTAATAACAATAATAATTTATAAATAGCCAGATAACTGGAACTGCTCTCCTTATCTCCACTTTGAACACTTCGACTGATGAGGCCCTCTAAGTGGTTGGAAAAAGGGTATTTACAAAACACAAGTAATTTTTTTCTCATCTGGAAATCATACCTTGAAACCTTACCCTGATAGGAGATTAGAAAATATGTTCCAATAAAGCTGGGAGGCTGGAGTGGGAGGGGCCCAGACTCTGAAAATAGGCAAATCCAATCCATTTAATTTCTTCCTCCTACACTAAAGACTTGTTTCTTTGTTCAAAGTCAGGATGATAGCAAAGCCTTTTACACTTTGCCGGCATTTAAGAACGAACTTATCCATCATCTCATGCTAGGGAAACATGAATTTCACACCTTGAGAATTGATATTTGTGATCCTGGAAATACCACAATGATAATGTGGTTAGATCGGTAAGCTCTAGTAGCCAGGGCACAAAACAAGGGTCGTGTTGTTGTGACCATATTTTAAACTGCTGCCAGCCCCACCAGCAGCATAGACAATGGTCCGTACATCTGGAGCTACATGTGGCTGCCTGATTGCCTTGTTCAATATGCCTGTGCACTTAGTAGAATTAAAGGATTTAATGCAAATTTCTCTTCACAGAAAGGATTGGCACTCACTGCCCCCCCTGTAAAAATAAATTTTAAATTTTCTAAGAAACTTCAAACATCATTTTGAAGAAAAACATCACACATGTTAGTACACAGGAGCTCATATGTAAAGGGGTAGTAGGGAGGGTGAAGCAGGAGAAAGGAAAATAGTCAACAGCCAAGTGAGATCCCCAGAGTGAGGATGTCCTTATGTAATGACAGTGCACATCCCCGCAAACACTCTCCCCAGCAGAGTGCCTGCCCTGCTATGCTCTCCTCACACACAGCTCAGCCAAGCCACTTCAAGACGAAGGGGCAATTTTAGGGGCACACATATGGGATCATTCTGGGTAGCAGAGGGAGGTTTGATCTCTGAGACTATTTAAAGATTCAAAGCCTGCAGCACTATAGCAGGGTTGTTTCTCTTAATACTCCTTTGAGGTAGGCCACTTCTACTGTTTCATTTAAAGAACTGGCAAAGGAATTCACATTCTTTTATGTTAGCATTATTTCAATTAAGCTCTAAAGAAACTATATAAAAGCATGCATTTGGCCAGCGCATGACTGATTTATACAATTATGTAAAAATAATAACCTGTTTATATGCCCCTGAGTGCTCAAAATAGCTTTATCTTTTAATGTTCATTTTAATAAGTATTTTTAGCCATCATAATTATGCTGGAACTTTGAGAGGTTTTTGACATTAAAAGCCTAGATTAAAACAAACAATATGCTCACAAAGACATACTTGGCACACACAAGGTATTTCTTAATGCAGATGCAGAAAAGATAGAATGCCTTTACTACCTTGCCCACAGTGAAAGAGAAGGAAGCAAGCAAACTGAAATAAAAATGTACAGTGCTGTGAAGCTTGACTCCTAAAACAGGGAGGAAACTAGAGAAATAATATTTCTTACTTCTTTCAGGAAAGTGAATGCATTTCATGTTGGACTTCTGTATGACACCCGTCTAGCAAAAGCTTCCTAATGAGCAAAAAACATCATAATGAAATCCATCATGTGTTTTAGAGGCATGAGAGCAGGCGCTGTGCACTCTGTAATCAAGGACTGAGGAGGCAGAAGCTGTTTTGATCCCCACTGTGTCCACCAGTGGTGAGCACTGTGACTGTCACTTCATTGACGGCCAAGTCAGACTCAGAGAACACATCTGACGTTCAGTAGTCAGGCTGTGGAGCCAGGATGCAGTCTCAGGGCTGGCTGACTCTCCACCCCATTTTCCTCTCATCAGAACAGGGCTGCTTCTGGGCTGTTTTATAAGCCTAGGTTCTACAACATATCCAGAGGCACGGCAGAAAGAAATGACAAGCCAGGCTAATTCAGTCTACATGGGAAAACTACTGAATGTTAATGCTTACATTTAAAATTTTTGCATGGTTTCTCTACATAAGATCAATAGCAGGGTTTCTCAGAGCTTGTTTACCCTATCATAGGTGCAGACAGCTGCATGGTAGCCTGGCAGGAGGGGTGAGGGCCTTACATGGGCAAGGCAGTTTGTGAGGGAATCCACTGTGTGCTGTTATCATGAGGAATCATTAAATCACACTGGAAATGAGTTGAAGCCTAAAGGCTGGGTGAGTGCAGACGGGACTTCCAATAAGGAAAGGGTATCGGCAGGAAGAAAGAAGCTTGGGACTCAAGCTTCTTTCTCTTGACCCACTGTTGAGTTCTCAGACCCTCACTGAGACATGAACCAGGCCGAGTGTTACTGGCCTGGAACTGAACTTTGGCAGAGATGTGAAAGTGTCTTCATTTATGAGCTGCACATTCCCATGTGAAGAGCTCTTTGTAGAGGATGCCTGATAGGTTCTGTTCTGTAACTGTTTCCACTGAAAACATGCGGCCTCTTGCTCCATTGTTTCACTTACCCAAGGAATTAAATACACACAAATTACAGATGCATGACATAACTCAAGAAAAATGCTTTGATCTTAGAGTTACCTCATTCTAAAACAATTTCTGGGCTAGCAAGATGGCTCAGCAGGTAAATTCACCTGCCACCAAGTCTGATGACCTGAGCTGTTTCTGGGATCCACAAGGTAAAAGGAGAAAAACAACTTCAGCATTCGTGTCTGACTTCCATGTATGCATTGTGGCATGTAGGTGCGCGCGCGTACACGCGCGCGCACGCGCGCGCACACACACACACACACAGAGAAAGAGAGAATAATAAATGATGTAATAAACAACTATAGTTACTAAATGATAGGTATTGACATTGTTTAATCTCTTGTTCATGTCCCATATGCATTTGTGTAAAACTGGCAGTCCTCTCAGAATCACCTAAAGTTCACAAACTTTGAGTCTGACAGACCTGAATTTAAGTCCTCACTCAACTTGCAACATCACCTCAAGACACCTGGCCTTTTACAGTCTCTTCTTGTTCAATTGTAGAATAAGGGTAGGGATAAGACAACAACAACACCTTCCCATATTAAATAGAAATAAATGTATTAAAAGTACTTTGAAGATTTTTTTTGCTTTGTTTTCAAGATGGGGTTTCTTTTTTCTTTTTTTTTCCTTTTTTTTTTAAGATGGGGTTTCTTTGTGTAGTCTTGGCTGTTCTGGAACTAGCTCTATAGATCAGGCTGGCCTTGAACTCACAGAGTTCCAATCATCTCTGTCTTCTGAGTGCTGGGATTTAAGACATAAGACACCACCACCCATTATTATGGCTATTCTTTGGGCAAAAGTAAATTTGATATTAAGTATGGGAAAAGGTTAGCAATGTGTCTAGATGTGAAATGGAGAGACAAGTATTAGGATAGGGAGAATGGGGTCTTGGAAAACATGGCTTCTATTTACAGGCCCACCATGAACTAAGGAAAGAACATGGGGCAAGCACTAAGCCTCCGTGGGACAGCATTTCTTCACCTATCATGAATAAGCAGGAAGAAAAGAAACAAGGAAGGAAGAGAGGAAGGGAGGGAGGAAAAGAGAGAGAGAGAGAGAGAGAGAGAGAGAGAGAGAGAGAGAGGAAAACTGGCTTGGATCAACTTATTGCTTTCATTTAATCCAAACCTCAAACTCCACAAGAAGCTCCATGCCACCCACTGCCAGAGATGGAGAAAACTAAGACACAAACTCTATCAGGACTCAAAGTACACCACAGTGGCTCAAATGCTACCCTGTTCTGTTGACTTCAAATGCTATGTGCAGCTTGATAAAGCCCCATAGAAGGAAATGAGAGAGGCTGTGGTTTTGATGAAGGTGGTTTCTAAGAGTTTCTTTTAACTTTACAAATCCTTGAGTCTAGCATTTAATTAGCTTTCCCATGTAATCTCCACAAATGCTCCTTTATTTTCCATGGACAAGGCAGGATAACCACCAAAGCTCCTTAGATGTCCACTCCCACCCCTTCTCTGGGGGATGGATGTGACTCATAACATTATGCTATTACAACTCCTCTCTCTCCACATAGCACTGGCCAATAACAGCAGGGTAATCATATCACTTGCTTCCAATACTGTGAGAAAGAGCTGCCCACACACTCCCTATCTCTGAAGACAGAAAATAAGCAGAACTCTCCCTCTCACTTGAAGAAGTGTGCAATATTCTCATGGTGATATACTGAGAAGAGGACCAGAAATACTCCTCTTTGACCGACTGATGCCTAAAACGGAGGGAGACTTAGAGGAAGGCTGCCTTGTGGAAATCTTGGGCCTCTAGCTCCATTTTATTCCCACTGTTGCTGATGTAATTGTGAATTCCTGCTGCATTTATAATTAAGAAAGGAACAGATGGTAATGCTTAGTATTAGGCAATAAGGAGTGGTCATTAAAACAATCTAGAATGCCAACAGTTTATATGATATCAGAGGGTTAGTTTACCATAACAAAGTTTTATATCCATGGAAAAAGAGGTATTAAGTCCCCCTCATTCTCACCACAGCTGTCCCCTTGTGGAAGGCACACTGCACATCCTGGCCAAACTCCAACCTTTTGTACATTGCTGGTCATATCTTGGCTTTACTATGAGCTGTCATCACAAGTGGCAGAGCATGAAATTCAAGATGGAATATTCACCAAGCTGTAAAGAAAAGCAGTTGAGAAGGCACCAGAGGCTTACTGAATGATGGAGCAGGCTGGGGGGGGGGTGGTGGTGAGGAAAATTCCAGAATCCTCTGAGAATGTGACTGGAAGCCTAGCCTAAACATCCTGGACAATATAAGGGTTATTTAGTTGTTATACACAACGAAGCAAAACATTTCTTCTCTTAATGCTGGATGGTTATCAGTGTGTATAACCAAAGGGGGCAATAGCTGTCCAGTTTTCCAGGAAGATGAACTTTAATAGCAATATAAACTAGCTTTTAAGAAAGTAATCTATTTCCTGCATCAGCCAATACGTGGATATTTTTGCCTCTGATAACCTGAGATTTCTCAACAATTTCTCAATATTCAAATATATCTACAAATCTTTCATCTCACTTGAGGCAGACTTCTGTCTCAGCAGGACCAGATTTCCATGGTGAGGAAGTCACTCTCTATAAACAGGTGTACCACTCTGGGCAGGCCTCCTGCTTTAGTCTGCTGCAGTCCTTCATTGTCTCCCATTTTCTCTCTAGCATCTGACACCAGTCTATTTCACTACTACTGAAATATGAATGGTAGCAGAAGACTCAGGTTGACTTCTAGAACACCCCAAGGGAACTAATGAATAGAATTTTCTGTTATGAAAAGTGCTACATATCAAATAATATGAGGGAAAAATGAGCAATTATAAAATATATAATTAAAAAATTACTCTCTCTCTCTCTCTCTCTCTCTCTCTCTCACACACACACACACACACACACGCACACACACCATTCATGTTGGAAGGAAGGATCAAGTAAAGAGATAATACAGAATAAAGAAAGTGCTTACAGGGTAGAGTCTCGGGAACTATCAGTAAAAACATTGAAAATCTGCAAACCCATTTTCTGGCTGAATGATCCTTAAGAAAATGCTCTGAGGCTCCAAATATAGACAATAGTCACACCCGAGATTCATTATAATATAACTGCTGGGAAGACAAATAGAAGACATTTCACAGCAGCACCTTTGCCAGCATTTTCCAACAAATAATAATGTGAGTTCAATGTAGAGTAGGACACATGGTGTTTTGTCTCCTGATCACCCAGAATGTAGGTAGAGAACACTAAAACAGAGAGGTGGGAACAGTAGCACTACATTCTTAGACCCAGACACAAGTCTGAAATTAACAAATCACAGAGCTCTGGCCAATCAGTGAAATCATAGACAGCAACAATTCCCATTTCAAAGGTCCGTATTCCCTTCCTGTAACATCAAATGCTAACTAGTCACCAGCCTGTTTTCTTCTTTGACAGCATCTGGGGTGACATACAAACCCATGTCTCTTGTATCTGTCAACACACACACACACACACAGAGAGAGAGAGAGAACTGTTTTTGACTTTCATCAAGGGAATTTATAATACATAATAAGCTTCTGTCTGAGGAACATGAGTAAAACTGCCCTAAGCAATGGTCAGAGGAGCATGCACTTGGAATTTGAAACCAGTTTCAGTCATTTATTAGTTATGAGACTCTTTAGTATCCCAGTTACCATACCTGCCTACCAGATTAATAATAACTTCATCTGCTTCACAAACTATGAGAACTGAATTACCTAAAATTATCAAATAAAAAAAGTCTGCCATGGAGTGCATATCATAGAATGAGTACTTGCTACTTCAGGAATCTATTCTGCAGTCTGACTTTGATTTTCCAGATCTCTGTCTTGGGCCTTCTGTTTTTATTCTCAGTCCTCTAGCTAGACTACAATTTCTAAGGTGGGCTTGCTGTACTGAACTCAGCCTACCCTCTTCCCTCACAGACCTTCCAATGCTTTGGATGTCTTGACTTGGGGTCAGCCTTTGCTAAGCCCCACATGGTCACCAACTTCTCAGCCCTGGTCTGATTGATTCTATTAGTTCAAATGCCTAGAATGATAAGTAGAAGTAGAACATTTAGACATTTTGCTAGGTCATGCAAGACTGCCAGGGTGATAGAACACAGGGGAATCATCTTATAAATAAAACACAAACTCTTGAGAAGTAGACATTTAGGATTCTTGATTCATGTGCAGAACTAGGAATAGCTGGTGATGTCTACATACAGAAAGCATTCTGTCGTCAAGTGAAACCTCTTTGTTGGAGAAGCTACTGAAAGAACCGAGACCTTAGGAAAAAGCAAATTGTTTCATTGCATCAAATTCATTACAAAGTCTCACATGGTTAATGTAGAGGAGGTAGAAACACTGGGCAAATAGGGCATGAAGAATTCACTTCAATGCACTTTACTGTCCAGGAAGAGATCTAGAAATGTAATTTTATAGTCATGGCTGTCCAGTTATGTCAATTCCCTGTGTGCAGGGCCTTTGTACCGTTTAAGTCCAGTGCTTTTCTCCCATAATTGCTGCAGTAACAGCTCGTGCACAGAGGTCGTGTGATACACCTTGTTCAGCTGTATCTGACCTCTCTCATTTTCTGCCCAGAGCTTCTTTGTCTGTCTCCTGGGAGGTTGCCAGGCACCCACAGCTGTTTTGACTCATGAACACACCTGGAGGTACAGTTGACATCCAGGGCTTAATGCTTGGTCAAGTGGGATCAAGGCTAAATAGTAAACTCCGGCACACCATTGTACATGAGGGTCTTAAGAGGAGTGAACCCCAGTGGGGTAAGTAATTCAATAACAAACCATTGGAGCAGTTTCCATACTTCTGTATTTTGTTTGCTTGTTAATTTTTACATGTGTGTGTGTGTGTGTGTGGGTGTGTGTGTGTGTGTGTGTGTGTGTGTAAGCAGGTAGACAAGAGGACAACTTCCAGGAGTCATGTGGGTCATAAGGATCAAACTCAGGTTCAGGCTTGGCAACAAGCGCCTTTACCTGATGAGCGATTTTGACCAGCCCTCGATTTCCTTTCTTTGCTGTTCCAAAGCTCCTGCTTACATTCCTTCATTTAATTTCTGGAAACAAATTTCTCACACATCAATCCCCATCTCAGGCTGCTTTCAAAGAGAACCCTAAGCTAAGACACCCTCAGTGGAAATTTTCCACACTATATGAGCTTCACATAGCAATGGACTTAAAATAGTCTTCAAATCCAAATGCATTATGGCTCTCTTGAAGATTATACATAGGGATCACCTTGTACACAGCCTTGTGAAAGTGGCTAGGTACATAAATAAATTTGTATGATTCAAAAGAAATGTGATGTTGCAAATTAATGGCTAGGCTTTGCAGAGAGCAGGCTCTGTGCCAGAATCTTGCATCAAATAGTTTCCTCTTCCATTTCCTTGCTCCAAACCCTCCCATACACCTACCTCTCTTGTTCTTTCAAATTAATTATCTCTTTTGTCATCAATTGTTACACAGACATACAATGTAATTATATTATAATCTCAAAAAAATCAAAGAAAAAATTTAAAAATTTGTGCCCTTGGGTTGTATACCTGTGAAAGGGAGGGAAAGGAAGCAAGGGACAGAAAGTACTGTGAAATCACAATGGAGCCAGTGGCCTCGCTGAGTTCATGAGCAATTTTGACACTAAGATGAATAATTAGAGTTCTCTCACATTAAACTATAAAATGGCAAGTAAGCACCAGTCACTGGATGTGGACCGGGCAAGGATGTGGCCATATATGAGTGGCTTTTTGTTGAGTCACTGTTTTAAGGGATTACCTACAAACTGTGTGCTAAGTGTATTTCCATTACCTGAGCCAGTAAGTGTCTCTCTGAAGGAAGATATTCCACAGGGAACTACTGAGTAAATCGAGTAGAAATTGAAGAGTCACTGGGTACTTTTTTCATGTCATATGTAGAACTAGGAACAACTAGACATTGTCTATATATCAGGAGGATTTTTAACCTCTTGGATTAAATCATTTTTTAAATAGAAAATGCCATCAAAATCACTGGGATATAAAACAAAACCAAAATAAAGAAAAAAAATCCCAGAGAAAATTAACTTTCCAACCAACCTTGAGATTCCATGATTCTAACGGCTATCATTAATCCTCATAATATAAAATTAACACTTATGTAATATTCATACTTTGGGCTCTTAGGCACAAAAATAAGTATGAAAGTCCCATTAAACATGGTTATATGAGCAAATAAAATTGCTAAGGAATAGGCAGTTACCAGCTTCAAACCCCATATTCACCAATAATTGCCAGCTCCCTATCTGCTTGAATAGGTAACGCTAAGTGCCACTTCTTTGGCTCATATTCTGTTCCAAACCATACATTTTGTCTATACATTTTGTTAGTGGTGGCACTATCAACTCAGATACCCTATGCTCAAAACTTGGGAATTCGTGAATTTTAGAGCCAGATTTACAAAGCTGACCTTTCTCAGAGATTTATGTGGATGAGCAAATTTACAGAAACCTCTAAGGACTGTTCTTGTTACTTACAGCATTGGGACCATATCTATATCACTGGGTTGTTTTCAACAAGAGGTTTGCTTAGAGGGAAAACATATCAGAAACGGGAAAAAGAGAGGCATCAGAGATGATACTTCCTCAGTTTCTCTGTCTGTCTATGATCTGATTCAACGCCCCAAGAAAATGAAGTCTTTTTTCCCATATCCTGTGTCTCCCATGCTGACTTCTTCTCTCCTATGTTGTTCTGCCAGATCTAATGCTGGAATGAAGAAAACAACAGTCATTTCCAACTCCTATGTGGCAACACATCCCAAACTCCAAACAATCTATGTTCTGTACAACTGAGAATAAATGGAAAATTTTCCAGATGTAATATAACAAAAAGTCATGTTTTAAGTGGATATGGACGACAGTTAAAGTTTCTAATCCTCTCCTCAGGCCTCTGTTCAGGATTAAAGGCACACACATGCTGCAAACCTCATGATCGCCTCCTATTAGTGATCAGCCAGCTAGCAGGGTGCTTTCATTTCACACCATAGCACCCAAATTTAGTCTGCTCACTGACTAGAATATACAAAATCTTGGTCTTATATTCCTTCACACAGAAATTTCCTAGACATCTATTTTATAATTTCCTATATCCGTTTTATCAAATTCTGTTGCATTTTTGATGTTCTTACCATCCATAGTGGGCCACTTATTAATATGTTGGAGTCTAACTATAACTGTTCATTAGAAGAAGGATTTGAGCACAGGAAGCTGGACCACTGGTAACTCTGTGACCTGCCAGTCTTTTTACTCCCTCCACAATCCTTCCTGCCTCATCCCACAGTGAGGTTCTGAGTGTCTTTAGTACCACTGATGCTAAAGAATAAAGTACTGCAGATTTTAAATGCAGTCAGTATTCTAACACATCAACAGTGCACCTATATTCTCTTAGCTACCTTTGGCTAATCCATCGTTTCAATGGTTGAAGTTTTTTCAAGGACTTCTGATTATGTATTTCCTATCTCCGCAGTAGGAAGTCTTTTTTTGCCTTTACTTCTCTAAGAGAAAAATATTTTTCTCTTGGAACTCCTAGTTCTTAAAGGTGGTGACGAATACGCAACTCTTGACCAAAGCAACCATATACATTATTTCAGGGAATCCTCAAGCATCCCCATTTTGCAGAAAGGAAAACTGAAACTAAAATTCTAAAATTCCCCGAGGCATCATCATGGATGACTCAATGTCAACCTTTTCTGTGTGTTCCTATCTCTGATCATGAGTTCAGATCTTAGTATAAGCCACTAGAAGCACAATATTAGAGACACAATGTCCAAAGGGAAGAATCTTGGCAAAGACTTCTTTCTCATGCTCTAATCTCTTTGTTTTACATCTTCTGTATTTTCCTCCCAATAAGTTTCTTCTAAAATATAGGATTCAAAATATTCCATCTTCAGAAGGAGGGTAATGTAGATTCTAAATGAATGGTATATAGATTAGAATGAATATTATACCACTATAAAACATATAATTTTTGAGATGCCCTCCTATAACTTCAATATTTTTTCCAGAAAAAATAAATAAACAAACAAACAAAACAAGCACTGGTTGCTCCCTGCATACACACGGAGATTAGTAACCATCTGTACCTCCGGTTCCAGGGATCCTACCATCATCTTCTGGCCTTCTCAAACACTGCATATACATAGTACACAGACAAACATACATGCAGGCAAATTGCCCATATACATAAAATAAAAATAAATAAATATTTAAAAATTCAAATATGGAATTTTACCCTTCTTTCAAAGAGCCAATATAGAAACAATTATGTAAATAAAAATTATGTGCAGTGTCATTGTCAGTACCTACACAGACCTCAAAGTCATAAGTAGGTAGAGACAAACACAGAGGATAAGTTCATAAGTTCCAGAGACTAAGACTTGATCTGCCATATCCCCATGTACTAGTTCTGTGTGCATAGACAAGTTGCCTAATCTCTTTAAGCTTCTCAATTCCTATAAGATCAATAAAATTACATGATTCCTGTAGTCATGTGAGGGATTAAGTGAGGGTTTTAACAATAAAGTTTCTAAGACATGGTAAATGTAAGTGATTTTCATGAGTTCTATTTTGGTGGTTCTGACTCATTATAAAACAAAGAGAATCTTCCTATTCAGTGAAATCCTTATGACATCATGATTTATAATGAGTAGCAAAGAAAAAGTACAACACTGCCTTTTACTGCCATTCTTAGAGTGGGTAGGATATGGTGGTATGAAGCAACATGAGCAAAACCTAGGAATCAGGACACTGATCACTGATGTTCCATAACCCCTTCTGTTAGGAAGGTGCACTGGGGAAACTATGTTTAGGGTGTTCCATAACTTCTGCTGGTACATGGCTCTTATATTCTTAAGTTTATTCAGCTATTAACTCATAATTTTCTTTTGTTGTTGTTAATCACTTTTGAGTATGCACTGCATACACAGAAATAAAGTATGCGTTGTAGTAAAAGAGAAGCATTGCATATAAAAGGGTGGATAGCAAAGGTTTCTTGAGGGTTGTGATGTCTGAGCACGCCCTTGAATCATGATTGAAAAGGTGCTAGTGTCTGATAAATCATTTTAAGTAAATGAAGATTATAGAACTAATAAATGAATAAATAAACACAGAGTAGTCAGATTTCACTAAGAAGATGAGGAAGAAGGCATATGTACAGAAAAGGCAAAGAGAGACACGAAACCTGTGGAATGGAGTCTTATGAGTCTCTAAAATATGAGTTATCAGGAGAAAACATCTGACCACTATTGCTTTTTGAGGATGTAAGGCTTTGAATACCAGGTTGAAAGAAACCTTTCAGGATGGAAAATTGGGAAAAAAAGATGTTTAAGACTTGAAAGTAATTGAAAAATTACCTTTCTGGAAACATGAAGTCATTGATACTTCATGCTTCTTCTACATAGAGGCATATTTGAGGAAAGTTGGTTGGGAAGTATACAACACAAAGGTGGAAGAGATTCAAACTGATCTCTTCACTGGGATGTCTGTTGTTCATATATCATCTACTGAAAGATCGAGAAAGTACTGGGAGTAGTGCCCTGATTCTAGTGTCCTCAAATATGGGTCAGCTTCTTAGACATTCACAATAAAAAATATTAAATGGTGTTCTACAGAATAAACTCAAGAGCCTAAACTGTGGGTGGCATGAACCTGGGAAAGTCAGATCTAAAAATGAGATGGGCTAAAGCAGTGTTTCTTAACCTTCCTAATCCTGTGATCTTTTAATACAGTTCCTCATGTATGGTGATCCCCAATCACAAATTTATGTAAATATTATGGAGACAGAGGTGCCCAACTACAGGCCATGGCTGCCCAAAGACTAGGTAGGCTGCCCACAGAGGACCTCCTCCACTCTTTTGCTGACCCTTCCAACAATTTTCCTAATCCCCCACCCCTCCTCCTTGCCATATCCCAGTCTCCAACTCAGGTGGGGACTTCCTGCTGGACCAGAGTCCCAACTGGCCACCAGGTAGGCTCCCTGTCTGAAGACCTCCTCCACTTTCTCAGTGACCCTCCAAACACTATCTCCAATCTTGTCTCCCCTCCTCTTCACCATGCCAGCTCCCAACATGGGCAGAGACTTCTTACTGGGTCAAAGGCCATGCAGACCACCAGAAAGTTATCCTCCAATGCAGATGGAAAATCCCTGCTCTACAACAACTCACACAGGTCAGAAGACCAGAGAGAAAACATTGCAAATGTAAATCTTACATCCACCTTCACACATTGAGGGAGACTTCAATTTTCCATTATCACAAACAGACAGGTCATCCAGAGAAAAACTAAACAGAAAAATAATGGAACTAACAGACATTATAAACCAAATGGACCTAATGAAACCAAGGAACAAAACACCCATCCAACAAAGATAAACTAAAAATTTGACACCTATACCTATATTCACCCCAAATTCAGATGCCTAGACTCTAGCTTAAGAACACAGTCAATAACAACCAAGGCAATATGTCACTACCAGAGCCCATCTACCCCACTGCAGTAAGCCCCAAACATGCTAGCCCAACTGAAGCACAAAAAGGACCTTAAAACTAGATCTATGAAGAGCACAGGGATCCTTAAAGAATAAGTGAATACATCCGTTAGACAAATAGAGGAAAAGAAAAAAATGGAGGAAATGAGTAAATTTCTTAAAGAAAGCAAAGAAAAATTAACAGATGAAGAAAATAAACAAAACTATTCAAAACCTGAAAATGGAAACAGAAGCAATAAAGAAAACACAAACTGGGAATTCGGGAAATAGAAAATCTAGAAAAGTGAAAAGGAACTATAGACACAAGCAGAACTCAAGAGATGGAAGAGAGACTCTCAGGCACTGAAGATATGATAGATGAAACAGACACATCAAAGAAAATGTTAAATCCAAAAATATTTCTGACACAAAACAGCCAGGAAATCTAGGACATCATGAAAGACCAAATATAGGAATAGGAAAAGAAGAAGAAGAAGAAGAAGAAGAAGAAGAAGAAGAAGAAGAAGAAGAAGAAGAAGAAGAAGAAGAAGAAGAAGAAGAAGAAGAAGAAGAAGAGCTCAAAGCTGTAGCAAATATTTTCCCACCATTACTAGTAGGAGTGCAAATTAGTATAGTCACTATGGAAATCAATATGGTGGTTCCTTAGAAAATTGAGAATTGATTTACCTCAAGAACCAGTTATACCATACTTGGGCATATCCCCAAAAGATGACTCATTCTATCTCAGGAACTGTTTGCTTAGCAGTTTTATTCAGAATAATCAGAAACTGTAAACCATCTATATGTCTCTAAATTGGAGAATTGATAAAGAAAATGTGGTTTGTTTACACCATGGAATTTATTACTCAGTTGTTAAAATGACATCATGAAATCTGCAGGTAAATAGATGTACCTACAAAAAATTTGGAGATAAAGGTTTGCCAAAGGGGTCACAACTCCCATGTTAAGAACCGCTGGATTAAAGTTTCATGCAGTAGCTAACTTTTTGGAGCATCAGGTATATAATTCTGAATGTTTATCATTTTGAGGATTAAGAAAAATCACATTGTAAAGTGTTCAATTAAGAAGAACACGTGTAACGTGTAAAGTGTTCAATCACAAGGACAAGAAACAAGTGATAAAATCATGTTTTTCCATAGAGGCATAAGAGTAACAACAGCTGAAGCAAGCTCACTCCTAGCTGCTACACCTGGGAGGAGAATGGAAACACATTCCAAGGACAATTCTGTGTTTAGAAGACAATGAGATCACAAAACTCTTGTTTTCCTTGACTTTTGTCATAAGCACTCAGAATTCCCCTCTAACATCTCCATTCTTAGGCTGTGTTATAACATTTTCCACTTCTTAATTTTTTTTAATAGCAGAATATCCAGAGTGATTTGAGATAGTGTAGATAAATATAATTTTCATTTGATACATGAGCATTCTATAAGCAATCAAATTATAATATTAGAACAATAAAAGCATGGTGTGTAATTACTCTGTCACCAAGAAAAGTGATCCAAATGATGTCCGGTACTATTAGTTATATTATTATATTGATCAGAAAACTCTAGAGAATAGCTTGAAAAGAGACCCACATGATTAGTAGTTCCAGTATCTTGTAGAACATAAGCCCATATTTGCTTTTAATAGGGTTACAAATATTATGATGTCCTACACAAATAGGAAGTGATTTAAATTCCATAGAAAAATTAAATGCAATCCTATCTTCAGATGAATGAATGAGTTTATTACAGTCACAAGGCCCAGTCATAAGCAGAGTCATTTGTAAAGATAACAGAGACTGGATCTATCCAGTCTACAAACTGAAGTAAAGTAGAATGTGAAACATAAGACCAATACACGTGCTTCTGGTACTGACCTCAGATGCACAGGTCAAAGCAGCTAGAGAATAATTTATTCCTTGGTGCCCAGTGCCTTAAATTAGTCCAGATGGGCAGACTTGACTTCTGATGGTATGGCTGATCTCTCCTTTTGCCATTTAGCTGAAGGTTTGCTATTTTTCTCCTCACCCTTTGTCATTGACCTCGATGACCTGGGGCTGGAGGAGTCAAAGAGGAATCCATGATGTTTCAGTGGATCCATCAGCAATTATAGATCCATATCCCTTCCCAATTTTCTTCTGGAGGAGAAAACTAGGGCAGATTAATGCATCATCTTGCTTATTTTCCTCTGCAGTAGAACTAGGGAAGTTAGAATTTGAGCCTATTGCTAGAAATAATCCTACAACATAAGCAAAATCTGAAATGATATTTAAGAGTTTATGAATTAACCATAATAGATGAATATAAACAACCAGTTTGTTAGGCTGAGAAAAAAAGTATTAATAGATTGGTGAATATCTGGACTATGAATAATTTCTATATCCTTGGATGAACCATCAATAAAATAAGTATCTGCCTGTGGACATGAGAAGGTTGGATAATTTTTGAAATCCACAAATTTAGTTTATATTAGAAAATCCCATAGCTTGTCAGCTAGATAATGATTTTCTATCCTTCCATAGTAATCAGTAAATAAAGTTTGAAAATCCAAAGAGTTCTGAATGCTCTTTAAAAAAAAACCTGATTGTTAGTTAAGGTTAATATAATACAGCAAGTATTAAATCTCTGTACTTGTTGGCATTTAGTCCTCCCCTGAATTATTAATTCAGCAAGAAGAGTAAGGTAAGCAGTTAGTATTTTTCCCCTTGTGGTATGTATAAATAAACTCATTCCAAATGTTTATCATTCTGTAATACCTGTAGGAGACAATTTAGTGAGGAAAATAAGTAAGTTTAAAGAAAGTGAAGGATCCACATAATATGCAAATGGCTCTTTTAGTCTGGATTCAAATAACTATAGGTCTCTTCTTGCCTCTTAAGATAAATATGCAAGGACTGTCCAATGCCATCTCTCCTCCTAGAGCTTTAAACAGATTGGCTAGTGTATATTAGACAAATATTTTGATTTTGTCGAAATTGCACTGGAAATACCTAGTACAACTCATAAGGCCAGGGAGGAATTGGGAAATGAATTCCTTTCCCCGGCTGTGCCCTAGCTTGCATAGGTTGTAAAGTTGGCATTTTCATAGGCTCTCCAATGTCCTCATTGGGAGCTAGAGGGAATTTAAGATTAAATGGATTATCAAACTCCTCAACCCAGGCTTCAGGGTCATTCTCAAGTAATGGAGGACACATATCTAAAGGAGGTTCCAGTCAGGGACCTGAGGGAGTTGTCACTGGCATATATGGTACTGTTATTACTTTTGATTTTGCCTACACAGGGAAAAACTCCTTCTTTGCCCCTTTTATCAACCTGAAGGTTTCATCATTTGGTTTACATTCATTCCAGGAATTAACCATCTCTTCTTCATGATTACTATCTTCCTTATCAAAGTATTTTGATAACAGTCTGAATTAATGTTCAAGTGATTCAAAATTGAACCCAGATCTTTCCCTCCTGTTTACATGCCTTTTTAATTTTATTCTGGACTCTGTCCCATATTTATTCACCTAAAGTTCCTTCTTCAGGAAACCAGAGATTATACTTGTGTTCCTCCTTTCTTTGAGAAATGATGAACAAACTCAACACACGGCAAAGCCTTCCCTGGTTTCTGCCCCATGATACTCACTTGCTTCCTCTTGTGAGGGTTCCTACTCTCTTATCTCATCTCCAACTTCAGGTCCCTGATTCCTGATGCTGCTTGTTTACCACACTAGTTGTTGGTCTGAACTGGGGAGAGTGAGGCCTAGAAATGAGGTGCACTAAAGTTGTGCAGTAGCCAGCATCAGACTATTTATACTCTGACTGTAAAAGAGAATCAAACGAGTACAGGTTCAATCACAAGGACGAGCCACACATAGCAAAACTATGTTCTCCCAAAGAGGCATATGAATAACAGCAGCAGAAGTGAACTCACTCCTGTGCACTACACCTGGGAGGAGAATGAAAACACATTCCAAGGACAATTCTGTGTTTTAAAGAAACTGAGGTCCCAAGACTCTTTTCTTGTTTTCTTGGAGGTTTCTCACAAGCTCTCAGAATTCCCCTTTCAGGACTCCATTCTAGGACTATGAACTGACAATAAACAATGGGGGAAGAGAAGAGGTGCTTTGCATAAAACTAGTCAGAATAAATTTAGGATTAAATATTGTAATTTTGCAAAGAGATGATGCATGACTAAGGAAAAACATGCATTAACTGCCCATAAAGACTGCTAAAAATTCCTATGACATTAAATTATGTTAGCTTAACCTTAAATTAAGAAACAAGAATGTGCACAGAATAAGAATATGCTTTGTCTAATCACTCATGCTTAATTTATTGAGCAGTCTATCAAAGAGGCATATGAATAACAACAGCTGATATAAACTCACTCTTGTGCACTACACCTGGGAGGAGAATGAAAACACATTGACGGCACATTTGGCACATGGCCACAATGCTCATCAAAACTGTACTATGGCAGTTCTCTTGGCCAGGAGGAATAATACTAAGCTCTTCCCAAGCTTTCCACTGATTATCATTTAAAGCAATCATAAGATCCAGACACAGTTTAAAAGATGAACACAAAATCCCCTAACTATCGAAATATTTAGCTATCACTCTGCTTTTACTAAGAGATTCATATTTGATCATTCTTCCAGTGATAGGCTAAATGAATTATAAAATATACTAAAATTCTGTTTCAAGGGATATTTTGAAAGATTTACTTTATTATTTATTTTGTGTTTGTGTGTGCATGTGTGCACATAAGATTGTGGCTGCCCACAGAAGCCAGAGGGAATGCCAGAATTCCTGGAACTGGAATTACAGGTGATTGTGAACTGTCTGAGATTGGTGCTGAGAACAGCACTCTAGTCCTCAAAAGACGGGCAAGTGCTCTTGATTGCCGAACTCGCTCTCCAATAGTTTTGAGATGATGTGGAATTTCCCTCTGTATGTTGTGAATACCATTAATGAATAAAGAACTGCTTTGAGCCTATAGCAGAGCAGGGCAGGGTGGAGCAGAGCTAGGCAGAGAGGACTGAACTGAATGCTGAGAGAAAGAAGGGCAGAGTCAGAGAGAAGCCATGTAGCCCCGCCAGAGCCAGATGGAACTTTAGCTGCTGGTAAACCACAGCCATGTAGTGATACACAGATTACTAGAAATGGGTTAAATTAATATGTAAGAGTTAGCCAATACAAAGCGAGAGCTAATGGGTCAAGCAGTAATTTAAATAATATGGTTTCTGTGTGGTTATTTTGGTTCTGGGCAACCAGGATGAACAAGCAGCCCCCTACAACAATGAGAGGTATTTTTTCAAGTGCTAATTAAAAATAGGACTTGACAGTATTTATAAAATGTAAGCATGTTAAGTATATAAAACTATTCAGCAAATAATATAGTGAGGTGAATCCAAAACGCTAATAGCATCTTTTTGAATTGGTAAATTTCCAAACAAATATCTCCATTGTTCTCTATTTTCAAGCATAAATATTGACTTTCTATTAAAAGCCCAACTTAATAATCAGTATTCTAATTTTTTGTTAGTATATGTTTGTGTGTATGTGTGAGTGAATGCCATGTATGTACAGGGGTCTGAGGAGGCTAGAAGTAGGCACCAGATCCTCTGAAGCTGGAGTAACAGGCAACTGTGAGCCACCATGTATGGAAGAGCAAATAGAGTTTTTAAAAGGTAGAGCCATTTCTCCAGACCTACACAGACTTCTTATTTATTTATTTTATCATGAACTGCTATTACCTAGTAGAACTGTAGACTTGAAACTGGATACCGAGAGATTTCTGTAAATACCAAAATAGGCTTAAGAGTCTATCACTATGGAAAATACATAGATAACACTCAAGTCAGTCAATGAATGAGGTATAGCATTGAATAACAATTGATATAAGCAATTCTATTCCTGAAATCTCAGCTGAGTAACATGATGCGTAGGAAATCATCTAATTGGTTATGAAATATTAATTTCTACCTGATTGTTGTAGCAGAACTGCAGCAGTGAGGTCCCAGGGAAAACCCAGGTGTTCCTCATTAGTTATTTTCTTGGCTCTACATTAAGCAAAAGTTTTCAAAACATATACCCAGACAGTGACGTGCCAGAGAAAAGTGGTTGTTTCGAATAGCCCTGACTCCTTATATGATAGCACTCTATGGTTTTCTTTCTTTCTTTCTTTCTTTTTTCTCTTTAAAGCCCTTTATTTTCATAAGGGCAAGCCAAAATAATATGTATTTTGATGCTACCAAAACATATTAGTATAACATTAACTGCCTCATTGAAGAGGTAGCATTTTGGTTGCCCCAAGACAATAGAACCAAATAGAATGTAGGCAAACTTGATTTGCCTTTCTCAAGGTAATATTTAGTGACTGGGCAGGTTTGTGTATGAAGCTACATAAGTGTTCTTTCTTTTTATTAAGATTTTTTAATATAATATTTTCTCATTTTATATAGCTATCCCTGTACCCACTCCCTCCTCTCCTCCCACAACCCCTTCTCCCCACCTCACTCCCCCCATCTACTTCTCAGAATGGGTAAGGCTTCCCCTGGGGAGTCAATAAAGTCTGACACTTCACTTCAAGGCAAGACCAAGGCCCTCCTCCCTGTATCTAGGCAAATGAATATTTCAAAGTTTTGATCAATTTCCTCTCTTCTAAAACAATCCATTTGGATCATAATCACTATATGAACAGCAGCTGTTACATTATAACATGATAAATTTCTCAAAATCATGTTCATTTTGAGCTGTGTGACTTGTTTCTCATCCAATATTGTGCAATTTCTTAAGTGTGTTGGCTATGGCATACGTTCATGTGTTTGTGCACACAGTCACCTCTTTTGCACAGTACATCTTGCAATAAATTTTTACCAACTCATTAAACTCTAGCTCATACTTCTCATCTTCACCATTCAGCTTTTGTGACAACTCACAGTTATTCTGTTATATTCCATTCTAGATTGATATATGAGTTTTCTAGAAAAATTAGTGTCTTAAAACGAATATTTATTATTTCCATAGCTTTTGTTGGTAAAGAATCTGGCATGGTTCAGTGAGGTCTGTCATGACCATTGACATGAATTGGCCAGGGTTGCAGTCAGCCATTTAGGCCAATTTGTCAGTCAACTTGTGCTGTGTGATGGCAGAAGGCCTTAGGTCCTTATCACAAGAACCTTTCCTATATGTGGCCTAATGTGTCCTCTCAATATAATAGCTGGCATCTACTTTAGCATGAACAAACAATGTGTGAAGAGAAAAATGCACTGCTTATAAGCCAATTGCTCCTTTGGCTTAATCCTTGGCCACCATCCATTGGAAGTTAGTCATTTGTTCACATGTAAGGGAGGAATTCCGTTCCACATCTCAGAAGAGGATAGAAAGCACTGTGGGCACATTCAAAAGTGCCAGCATGGCTCTAATTGCATCATTGTACTGTATTTATTTATTGCTTACATGTCTACATTTTAGCTGAATTTTTAGATATTCTGAACATATTTATTCTATTCTTTGAGACACTGAAAGGCTGTGTGCAGTGACTAAGTCAAGTTATACAAGAATTACAAATACGTTCTGTTTTCTTCTGGGACAAGGTCCTCTGTATCCCAGACTGACCTTAAAATTGTCAAGTAGCCAAGAACAAGTGTGAACTTCTGATGCTCCTGTTTCTATCTCCTGAGCACTGGAATTACAAATGCCACCACTGCCATTTTTAATGCAATGCTGGGGATCAAACCCAGGGCTTCATACAAACTAAACAAACACTCTATCAGCTGATGATACTCCTAGTTTCATATACTTTGTGTGTGTGTGTTTTTAAATCTCAGCTAAACGTCTATTATCTGCTGGCTAATGTTCACTTTCTGACTATTCAACTGTATACACTGGCCTGAATAAAGTGAACTTTATGCAAATGTTCAGTGACTCCAGGCTTTCTATAGTAAAAACAGGGTCTGCTCCTTCTAAGGCAGCCTGTCAACTTTTTCCTTCTTGCCTTTTCCAAACTGTCCTCTCTCTGTCAAAAGTCAGTGTTTATTCCCAGAAAGACAACATAACCTACAAGCCTAAGAGCTAGAGTTTGAAGAGTATGTTTACTAGTCTCTGCTAAACATCTTAGACAAGGTCATTGCTATAGTGCCCTAGATATTCAATAATTGTGATATTAATGAATAATTCGATGAAAGGAAGAAAAACAACATCTCACTACTAGTTATTGTGACTCTACCCCAGTGTTTCTCAATATATGCTTTATGCTAAGATACTTTATGAAAACTATATCCCACGGGTAACAGTTTGGAGAGCACTGCAAATTTATTCCTTAGAGATTCCCAATGCGTGCCATTACATTAAAATTAGATAAAGGTGAAATAAATGTCAGTAAAGAGATAAAAGTGTTTGTTTAGAATAGGAGAACTGTTAACTGTATTTGAATTACAGAATAAGAACACGAACATGTTAACCCCCATTTGCTATGAAACAGAACTCTGCTCCAACAGCTCACAGGGCTTCCCATTATGTCTTCTGCTACCCAGCAGCACATACCATGCACCATATGCTCATTATATTCCTTTGCCCAGGTAATTTTTTAATATTTTAAATTTCAATATGCTGATATAAGTTATTTTATAATATTTTGACATATTTTATTGTGAGCCTTGACAATTTTTAACAGACACTTATATAATAACTATTTACATCAATAGTAATTAGTTTATATCATGTTTTATTGTTTGTTTTCCAGAGCAATAAAACATTTTCTACTATTCTTTTTATGATTTTTATATTTGTGAAGTTCTCATACATGCATATAGTGTGCTCTTTTGTTTTGTTTTGTTTCATTTTGTTTTTCAAGACAGGGTTTGTCTGTGTAGACCAGGTTGGTGTCAAAATCAGAGATCTGTCTGCCTCTGCCTCCTCAGTGCTGGGATCAAAGGTGTGTGACAGCACCACCTCTCTATAATGTATTTTGTTAATAATAGTTTTTTAGGGTGGGCAATGGCCTTTGACTTTTCTAGGTAAAGTTCCTCACTCTATAGTTGAAAGATTAAGTGACTGTCTTTGTTAGGGCTACTATTGCTGTGAGGAGGGAGGAAAGGGTTTATTTGGTTTATACCTCCATATCACTGTTCATCGTCAAAGGAAGTAAGGAGAGGAACTCAAAGGAGGCAGGTCCCTGGAAGCAGGAGCTGATGCAGAGACCATGGAGGAGTGCTGCTTAGTGGCTTGCTCCTCATGACTTGTTCAGCTTGCTTTGTTATAGAACCCAGGACCACAAGCTCAGGATGGCACTACCTACAATGGGCTGGTCCTCCCTAATCAGTGACCAACTAAGAAAATCCTCAAAAGTTTTTACTACAGCCTGATCTTATGGAGGCATTTTCTTCATTTAGGTTTCTTTCACTCAGATAACTTGTGTTAAGCTGACATAAAACTAATCAGCACAGCACAGTGATTCGAGATTATTAAGCTTGGTTGTGGCAGAAAACAACAAAAACAGACAGGCAAAAAAAAATCTCCAAACAAAGCCCTGTATCATCCCCCGGACTTCTTTAATTCCACATCAATAATTCTAATTCTCAGGTGATTTTTATTTTCCAGAGGACATTTTACATTGTCAAGAGACATTTTTTAAGACTAGGATCTCAGATGGTATGAGATAAAGCTGGGTAAAAAAGCAAAACCGCTGGGGAATATGTCAAAGTGGGGGAAAGTGAGGGGGTCATGAAGGGCATTTTGGGACTCTGGTCTCTCCGTCTTCTCCCTGTTTTCATTCCTAACCAAGAAGTAAATGCTCTAATCTGCCACAGGCTCCCCATTTTTGACACTGAGCATTCTAACCAGAGACTCAAAGCAATGGGTCTGCCCACTTGGAAGCTTAAAAGCATACCTTCTTTCCTTATGAGTTAATTATCTCTGGTATTTTATTTCAGTGATGGAAATCAGACTAATGCACAGTATTGTGTTGATAATGAAGATATTCGAAGGCTACACTCATAGTTTCCAGAGGACTGTTTTCTAGTGAAACATACATCCTTCAAGATTTGCTGAATCAGGAAACATGTCCAAATCATAGAGATGTTAATTTGTGACAAAATAAAAGTAGAGATAGAATTCTGTGCTTCAATCATCTAAAATGTGACGCAGTGGGTAGGATTTGTATCAGACCCCTATTTTGCTAATTTTACATACAAGTCCATTAAAATATATTTATTCTTTAGGCATGTGGAAAATTCTGTGGTAATCCCTCTTGGGTTTATAGATGAATAATGCAATAGGGTTCTGAAGTGTCCTAATATTACATCAATTACACACACACACACACACACACACACACACACTTTGGCAGAGGTGAAATTCTTCTTTATATGCAAACTGCTTAGTTTTACTAAGGTTCTATGCACACACACTGAGATGTAAGGGCGTTGGTGGGCAGGTGGGTGTTATTGCTGAAAAATATCTTTAGCTAATTCTTATGAGCCCACTTTCTTCCCCACTGCTTAGCCTCAAGTCATCCCGCAAGTCCAACCTGAAGATGACAACGGCAGTCTCTAGATACCCTTTATCTTACTGAGATAATGTCTACAACAGTTTCCTTAGAATTATTTAATACCACTATTCATTCTTAAGTGTGCTGTGCTGCAATGTAGTATGGATAATTTAGCCAACCTGAACTATCAAAACCAATCTTTGTGTTACTGTCAGAACTAACAACAGTGAAAAAGCAGTGGGATGATTTTTGAAAAGTTTGCCAAAATTTAGAAGAACAGACGTCCCTCACCGAGATATGAAGGAACAGTTCTTAGTAGGCCTAATTGTCTTCCCACATTTCCCTCATTCTCCATTTCTTGGTATCTGTATTTCAACCATTTCTGGTTATTCCCTGTAACATTCACCTTCGTAACAACTTTTGTCCAATAAGGAGTAGGAGAAATCTGCCTAAGTAGGCAAACACCATATTTGCGATCATTGTCATTGCATGCAGCCTTGAGCTTCACAAATAAAAACAAAAAGGAGGTTTGTAGAAGCTGGAAGAAGAAGAAATCAGAACAGAAATGGGTAAGGTCTGGAGGAGGACAGTGAAAGTGCAAAGGAAAGGTGGGAAGAGGCTGTGTTAACACAGTTAGAATACATTGAATGTAGATTGAACAGAATATCATACCTGACTGTAAATCATCAGTAACAAAAGGAAGGTTGAGAAATTAGCCTAAGAGGCAAACACTCCACCATTGCTGGAGGGAATGTAAACTTGTACAATCACTCTGGAAATCAGTACGATGGTTTCTCAGAAAATTGGGGATCAACCTACCTCAGGATCCAGCCATACCACTTTTGGGCATATACCCAAAGAATGATCAATCATACTACAAGGACATTTGTTCAACTATGTTCATGGCAGCATTATTTGTAATAGTCAGAACCTGGAAACAACCTAGAAACCTCTCAACCAAAGAATGGATAAAGAAAATGTGGTACATTTACACAATGGAGTAAAAGTTAGTGGTAAAAAACAATGACATCTTGAAATTTGCATGGGAACAGATGGAACTAGAAAAAGTCATCCTGAGTGATGTAACTGAGACCCAGAAAGATGAACATGGTATGTACTCACTCATAAGTGGATACTAGCTGTAAAGTAAAGGATAATGTGCCTATAGTCCATGAGACTAGAGAAGCCAAGTAACAAGGTGAACCCTAAGAGAAACATATATAGATCCCCTGGGAAGGGGAAATAGACAAGATCTTCTGAGAAAATTGGGAGCATGGGGGTGGGGAGGAGAAAAGAGGGTGAAAGGTGAGGAGGAGGGAGGAAGGGGAGGCAGGAGGAGAACTTAAGAAAACACAATGGTAGAATGGGGGAAGGACAGAGACGGAGAGAAAGGAAAGAGATATTTTGATTGAGGGAGTCATTATCGGGCTAGCAAGAAAACCTGGCAGTAGAGAAATTCCCAGGAATCCACATGGATGACCCCAGCTAAGACCCTAAGCAATAGTGGAGAGGAGGCCCAAACTGGCCTTGCCCTGTAGTCAGATTAATGAATATCTTAAATGTCATCATAGAACCTCATAGCAACTGATGGAAACAGTCAGAGAGCCACAGTGAAGCCCTGGTCTGAGCTCTCAAAGTCCAATCAAAGAGTGGGTGGAGTGAGACTATGAGCAAAGAGGTCAAGATCATGATGGGACACCCACTGAAATAGCTTACCTGAGCTAATGGGAGCTTGCCAACTCTGGCTGACAGGGAAGGAACCAGCGTAAGACTGAACTAGGCCCTCTAAATGTGATTGACAGTTGTATGGCTGGGGCAGTCTGTGGGGCCACTGGCAGTGACCCATGACCCAGGACTTACCCCTACTGCTTGTACTGGCTTTTTGAAACCCATTCTCTTTGGAGGGATACCTTGCTCAGACTAGATACAGTAGGGAGGACCTTGGTCCTTCCTCAAAGCAAATGTGCCTTTCCCTCTCTGAGGAGTGAATGGGGGTGAGAAGGGAAGGTAAAAGGAACAGGAGGAGGGGAAGGAGTGGGAGCTGGGATTGATATGTAAAATGAAAAAAGATGTTTTTAAATAAAGAAAAAGAAAAAAAAGAAAAATTATCATCAGGCCACAGGGTGGCAGAGACAGGAGGATCTTTGAGTCTGAGGCCAGCCTGGTCTCCAGAGCAAGTTCCAGGACAGCTAGGGTTATGCAAAGAAACCCTGTCTCGAAAAACCATAAATGAATAAATAGTCATCTTCAAAAAACAAAACAAAACAAAAACCTGTAGCCTAAGATCTGGAAATATGGGTCAGTGGTTAAGAACCCATTCTGCTTTTGTAAAGAACCTGAATTTGGTTCTCAGCATTTACACTGGGAAACTCTCAACTGCCTAGTAACTGTAGCTCCAAGGTATCAGGCACCCTCTCCTTGTCTCCAAAGGAACCCACACACTTGTTCTCACACCTACCCCCCCCACATATTTATATTAAATAAAATACACCTGTGCTGATAGGTGTCGATAGCTCATTCAACAGACGCAAGAAACTGGGGCAATGAATGAGGGATGTGGAGTTGATGTGCTTAGGTTTGAACATGATGAGCTACATCCAAGGATATCCTGCACACTACAGAGTACAAATAAACCAAGACAATCACAATGTTCTGAAAAGGCAGATGTTTTCTAAATTTAAAGATGAAAATTAAGAAAATCCTTGCAACCATTTCTGCCTTTACTTACTCTCTTAATTTTAATGAAAACAAATATAGATTGAGAAGCTACAGAATGATCAGATTCATATAAACACTATTCAGTGACATAAAAGAAGAATCAGCTGAAACACGAGCAAGTCCCAAAAATATTTTGTTGAGTGAGAGAAGCCAGGCAGATTGTATACTTACATGAGAAGTTCTAGACACAAAACCATAGCTACATGCCATGTCCAGCATGGCATGCCATGTCCAGGGATGGATCTGACTGGGGAGATGAGGAAAGGACACACACAGAGACATGCAGAAAATCTGGAATCTGGTAGATCAGGCTCTCTAATGGAGGAATTGAAACATCCTGGAAGCTCCCTATGGTTACTATATAGGGTTGAACAGGGAGGTGGGGTTGTTGCATACAGCTGAATAAGGAGGTGGGTTATTACACACAGATAAACAAGGAGAAGGGGTTTAGGGCAAAAATCTGGAGCAAGGACACAGGTTTAACCAATCTTAGTAGGAGCAGTCTCTGTAAGGAAGCAGGTAATAAAAATCTAAGAGAGGACAGATATGGTGGACATTTTCTTCATATACTATTAACACCCTCACGTGGATCAGAGAAAGGCTTTGTCATTTCCCTGGGCATCACCAGCTAGGGAAGGGGTTTTGTCACTTCCCTGGGTCTAAGTCTAGGGACCCTAACATGGCCATGCTAAATAAAGACACACTCAGGACTTCTCTACTCAGGGCTTCCTCCACTCCCCGTAACTGAAAGTAGAAAAGCCTTGCTTGTTAGTGAGAAAGGAGACAGAGAAAGAAATGGACTACAAAGAGGCCCAAGGGAATCTTGTGTATGATGAAAACAGTCTCTACCATGGTTGTAGTAATGATTACTGCATATGTTTTCAGAGTTCATTCAACTACCTATTTAAATTGATAATTTATTCCTTATAGAAAGATGCTCCAGCTGTCCCAGCTGGACATGTCCATGGCCTCCTGGGAGTTGCCAGAACAACTGAGATAAACACAATCTCTGTCTCCCCAAACCTCCTCTGTCTAACACCCCACCTTAGACCCTGGCATACCATAGCTGCTACAGAGGATTCCTTTCTTACACTCCCACTGCCTTACACAATCTCTGTCTCCCCAAACCTCCTCTGTCTAACACCTCAGCCTTAGACCCTGACACACCATAGCTGCTACAGAAGATTCCTTTATTACACTCCCACTGCCTTACACAATCTCTGTCTCCCCAAACCTCCTCTGTCTGACACCCCACCTTAGACCCTGACACATCATAGCTGCTACAGAGGATTCCTTTCTTACACTCCCACTGCCTCCCTGAGGTTCAGATTCTGCTGCCTAGCTCAGAAGGTTGCTAATACAACCCCATTGAAGGTTATATTGTAAGGGACCTGATAACTCTTTGCTGGAATACAGGTCTTAACTATTCTTCTGTGACCAATTTCCCAAAAGGACAAGAAGACAGACTTGCTCTTTTATCAACATTTAAATTCAGTTTCTTTATGGCTAACTGGCTTGTTGTGGTGGTGAGATCTTGCTTTTGTCATAACCCCACGAATAATGATGCCCAGGTTCTAGGCTCTGAGAAGCACAGAAAGGGTCCTAACCTTAAAGGAGTCTTAACTGGAGCACAGAAGTGCGACATCCAGACCCGTGCAGAAATCTCACTTCTTCACCACCAGGCATAACTGCTAACCTTTTCCTTCACCTCACAGCCACAGGAATAATACAAGTCTGAAATTCTGAATAACTTAAGTTGCATTCTCAGAATTATAGTTGTTACTAATAAAGATTTATATCAGAATATCTATAAAAAATTACATATTTTGTATCATATTAAGTAAATGTAAATTCAGTGAGTGCCTATGATGTGCCCAACACATACAAGCTCTCTGATAGACACTGTCTCATCTGTTTCCCACACTAATTCTGATAGTGACAAATATCTTTATAAAGATCAGTAACATGCCAGTTTCTTTGGAGATAAGTTCTCTAAAGTCCAGGAAAAAATAACCCATTATTTAACATTTGGTTAGTGTAAATATGCTTCTAAAATCATTTGAAATTCACATGAAATCTGGAATCCTCACTTGAGCTGTGGACCAAGCTTGGTTTGAATTTGTATTTCTCTGAGCTTGGTTCTTTTGCAGACACTTTGAAGCTCTGTGCAGACCTAGACAAGTAGTTTCCATCTGGGCTAGTTTTCTTGATTCATAATAAAGAAACTAGATTCTACATGATTGTACTTTGAAATGATTCTTAAAAACATTCATAAAATTTACACAGTATCAATTGCTGGGATGATTTCTAGCTCTAAAAGGAATACACACAATTTTCTCTTCCGCTCAGACTGACTTTCCATGCTGTGGGTCTTATTCTGCCCTTGAGTTTGTCTTACATTCTTTAGTGTGGTGAACTAATTAATGGGAAAAATATATGAAGCTTCAGGTTTTAATGAGTCTATGAGGGCCATCCTAACAGATTCATGTTCTCTCCTAACTGTTCTATAAATGGCCACCGGACCAGAACGTCCTCTATCAGAAGTCCTCCCCCGTCACTCACTTGCTCGGGATACTTGCTCCCAGTGATCTCTGCTACAGTGTTGAAGGAATCTGCATCTGGGTAGCTCTTTGCTCCCATCTCCAGATGGATGACAATTTTGTTCCCACGAGAAGCCATTCGTGACATCATTTCTGCATCTTCCACTGTAATACAGGCTGTTGGGATCTTGGGCACACCATCTTGATATTCCTGAATACCTGTGTGAGGACTTGAGAAAATGCATCACCAGATTACCTTAAGGGCGAAAACTTATCCAAAGCACTTACATGTTGACCCAGACTTTTACTGATGTATGTGTGGATTTGCTTTTTATATGAATATAACTTTTAGCTTTGATAAAACTGTGCAAACCTAAGTTTAATAATTACGTCATTTAAAAGATTACATTTTTGTAGTTTGGACAATCCTAATGTGGCAAATTGACATAATCTCTTCAGGCTAGTGACAGTGCTGTCACAACCAAGAATAACTGTAGTAAGGAGGTTGCTTGTTCGTCCCCAGCTGCCCAGGCCCAAAATAATCACTCAGAAACTATATTATTTAAATCACTACTTGGCCAATTACATAAGCATATTGTTAGCTAGCTCTTACATATATTATTAACCCATTTCCAGTATTTTATATTTTACTGTGAGGCTAGTGGTCTACTGGCAAGGCCCACTGGCAGCTGGCATCTTTCCCTTCTGGTGGCTACATGGTGTCTTTCTGACTCTGCCACCTTTCTTTCAGCATTCAGTTTAGTTTTCCCTGCCTACATCTATTCTGCCCTGCCAGGCCCAAGACAGCTTCTATATTAACCAATGGTAATCACAGCATGAAGAGGGGAATCCCACAACAAATAACCAGGAAATGAACTCATGTAAAGAAGGCAAGGGAGCTTCTGAAACCCATCAAGGTTATAGACAAGATCCACATGTGTGGCAAGAAACCAGTTCAGATTCCCTCAGCTCTATAATTACTGACTAACACTGGGCCTCCCCTCTATCCGTCCAAATACAAAGCACAGAATATTTAACCCTGTGATTATGCATAAAATTGCATAGAAAAAAACAGTAAAACAACCAAGAAATATTTGTAATGCTATTAAGAAATGTTGATTATTTTGTCAGAGGAAAAGGAAATTTATTATCTTTATAGCACTAAAATAAACAGTTATTTGTGATGGTTAATCTATATATTTATGTCTGCATGTGTGGGTCCACATATATGTATGTGTGGGCACACATGGATGTGGATATACAACTGCACATGTCATGTAAATGTACATATGGAGGTCAGAAGTTGATATTAGGTATTTTTATCTAGTGGTTGCTTTATTTACTGAGTCAAGTTCTCTTGATGAAGAGCCCAGAACTTGCCGATTCATATAATCTATCTAGCATACACCTAACGGTTACCTTTTTCTGCCTCCCGAGGTTCTAGGATAACAGGCAGGCAGGCTACATTTACTCAGCATTTTTTTTTTCTTTTGGTTATCATTTAAGTCTAAAGAGTCTTTTTTGTTTCTTTTTTTTAATTGTTCCTTCTTTTTTTGATTTTTATTGAGCTCTACAATTTTCTCTGCTACCCTCCCTGTCTCTCCCAAGGTCCCCATGCTCCCAATTTACTCAGAAGATCTTGTCGTTTTTCTGCTTCCCATGTTTTATATGGGTTTTGAGAATCCAAGATCTGGTCCTCATACTCTCATGGCAAGCATTTTGACCCCAGAGACATCTCCTCAGTCTCTATGACACCAAATTTCAACTAGATACTTAACAGGTTAGTAAACTGCACTTCTGAGTGTGAGTGTGAGGGAGATCTGAATGCAAACAGTATCACCCAAAAGCTGGGGTCCATATAAAATTAAAAGAGGAGTAAGCCCTTTACCACAGACATTCTCTGTGTTATGACTGCCATGCAGTGAAAGCCTCTGACACATTCTCCTCCATTATAATATTCTGATATAGCTTCGCCATAAAGCAATGGTTACAACCAACCTTGGGTTGAGGCCATAAAATTCAGAGACAAAATAATTCTTTCCTCTTTTAAACTCATCTCAGGTGTCTGTCATGGTGACTGAAATTCTGAATAACCCAGAAAATTCGCAAGACCAAGATGCTAAAATCAAGTGTACAGTGTTTAACACATACAAAATATTCCAACAACTCAATAATAAAAATAAAATTCAGCCAGGTAGTGGCGCATGGTTTTAATTCCATCACTTGGGAGGCAGAGGTAGGTGGATCTCTGTCAGTTCGAGGCCAGCCTGGTTTACAGAGCAAGTTTTGGGATGGGCTCCAAAGCCACAGTGAGGAACCTTGTTTCAAAAAACCAAAAACCAAAAACCAAAAAAAAAAAAAAACCCACAACAACAATAACAAAAAACAATGGAAGAGCAAGACTCAAAAGATACTTCTCTAAAGAAGATAGAACAAGTAGTAAGAACATGAAAATATTAATACATGTCCTTTGTCCTTGGTCATTATGGAAATGTAAATCACAACCATGAGGAGCTGCTACCTCACAGTCACGAAAGCAGCTCTGAGGAAAAGACAGATGGAAACCAGTTCTGGGGAGGATGTGGGGAAGATGGAATACTCATGACTGGGACAGGAACAGCAATCTATTTTTGCCTGTGGGTTTGAATACTCGGGCTCCAGCTTGTGATGCTACTGTAGGAGATTGTAGAAACTGTGGGACTATGGCTACACAGTAGAGTGGACCACTGGATGTGGTCCTTGAAGGTAATACCCATGTAAGGTTCATGTCCAATCTCTCTGCTTCCTGGGCTTTCAGAGAAGGGAGGAAACTCCTCCTACAAGCTCTTGTCTCCATGAGTTACATCACGAATTCTCTGAAACTTCCTGAAGTTGCTTTGTTCAGCTATTTTGTCCCAGTGCCCAGAAAAACCATTAACACACCACATGACTCAGTGCTTCTAAACATACCCAAGAGAACTGAAAAACACACACATTAAAAGTTTCCACAGCAGTCTTCTTCTCCTTCTCCTTCTCCTTCTCCTTCTTCCTCTTCTTCCTCTTCCTCTTTTTCTTTCTTTCTTTCTTTTTTCATTTAGGTTTTAACCATAATCTGGGTTTTACATTTTATTGAATATAGACTTTTTTTCATACAGCACATAGGAGCATTATTCTTAACAGTCAAAAAGCACTTGGTGGATAAGCCTAATATCCATCAACTAATATCCATGGGTAAATAACATATGGCATATCCATACTGTGTAATATTATCCAACCATTCAAAATGATATCTTAGTACATGCTACAACAAAGATGAACTTTGAAAACATTATTCTAAGTGAGAAAAGATCCAAATGAACACATGTTGTAAAATTCTACTTATATAACCTGTGCAGAGCAGACATGTTTGTTGAGATAGAAACTAAAACGTAGTTTGTTTACAAATGGTAGTCACGAGGGCAATGTTAGTGAATGCTGGTGGGTATTGAGTTTCTTTGGGGTGGTAATTAAAATGTTCTAAACTCAGTGAGTGTTTGCACAACTCTGTGAACATATCAAAATGACAGCACTGAGAAATTTGGAGGCAGATTTCGTAACTTTTGGATCATATGCAAGGAAAAAATTCATTTATAAAAATCAAGCTGCAAGTTCCAGATTTTAAAGAAGAAAATCTTAGTATTTTCTCATTTGGAAAAATGTGTTTCTGTATACCTAGTTTATGAGATTTATGATAGCATACACAAAATATAAAGTGAACATATTTTAAAAAAATGAAACTTGAAAGCTGCCACCAGGTCCTTAAATTTCTTGTGCATCTTACAAAAGTGACATAATTTGAAGACACCTGAATATTTTCCATATATCTACATAAAATGCATACTATGTTTAAGCAAGTAAGTTTGAAATTTCCCACCTGATTGCCACACATAGCTCTAACGTCTTTAAAGCTAATCAATGCTGACTAGTTTTCTAAAGACACCAGGTTCTTTATACTGCTGAAGATTTTGAATGTGCAAGGCTCACAGCAGACCCAGAGAGCAGCTGCATACTGCTAATGTCATATGCTGTGGAAAACATGTGACAGGAAGATAGTTACTTGTTTCCAGGAGGAGCATGCTGTGTTTTGTAGGTGCAAATAACACATTGGCTAAGTACATACAGGGTACTTGGAGCTTGGGACTGTTTCTGAAGAAAGGATTTGGCCATAAGAATGGCACACAGATTAAGCTTTTGAAGCTGCAGGCTCTTGTATCTGAACTTCTAAAAACGTCTTTATTAGAGATGTTTTAAAAGAAATACTTTCTCTGTTTAGTAGAATGTCTTGTTTGTCTTAAAAAGTAATTTGAAAGTAACTCTCTTGGAATAATTACAATTGGCTTTATTGTATTTTTTTCTTTTAGATCTAGCATCTTAAAAGTAAATTCATCTCAGACTTTTAAACTGTCACTAACCATAGTAAAAGTAAATTCATTTAAGACTATTATACTGTCATTAACTACACAAAAGCATAAAAGTTTCTACCATATAATTTCACAAAGGGAAAAACCAAAACAGTCTCTCCCTCCATGAGTTAAGAACAAAAGACCTGCCCCGGAGAGAAGCGGGGTATGGGTGGGAGCCACCTTTTATTTCCAACTTCTGCAATTCAGTTGAAAGGGTAGAAAAGAGGCAGAACAAAGTCAGATTCTTATATGTATTCCACAGGGAAAAAGAGCTGCATGGGGGTGTGTTCCCAACAGACATGATCAGTATTTTAATCTCTACAGACCCGAGTGAAGAAACAGTTTACAAGCAGAGGTTCAGAAACAAGTATCTTCCCAAACAGAACAAGGCACCCAACAAGACTAGAGTGTGAAAAGAAGGAAGATGGTCAGGATGCTTAGAAGAAAAAGCAACTCTAAGTTTTAATAGCCATAGCACCGAGAAACAACTTCTGGTTTCTTTCTCTAAAATTCAAAAATGTAGAGGAGATACAAGGACAGCATGAAGTATCTCCCTGTGAAACAATTTCAGAAATTTTTTAAATACCTAAAATTTTACACTTCGCATTTTGGCATTTAAAAAGTCTGACATAAACATTAATTTTGTTATGTAATTTGTAACTCAAACAGCATCACAAAACATATGTTTTCTATTTAATTTTGTTTCTTCATATACAGTTTTTGTTTATTTATACTTGTTTCATCACATGAATTTAGTTACCCTCTCATTTTCTATTCTAATATAGCATATCTGTAGCAGTATTAATCAAAATGAAGACTTAGAATAATAAATTATCAATGTATATGGTTTATTTAACAATGATTGTGAAAGTGATAAAGATATGAGACACCAAAATAATTTGAAAGGTGTCAACTCTAACTTTAGCCAAAGAAATGTCCTGTGTGATCAACTACTTACTCTTGTCTGTGTCAGCTCTAACAGAAAAACCCTGTAACTTATTAATTAAGCTAATTAATTAGAGCAAAAGGCATCTAAATATCAGTTAAATGGGTGTATTTAAATATCAGTTAAATGGGGAGTCAGGCAGAAGTCCTATTTTGTTACATAGCAAGACTATAGGTAGGTCAATGACCAATGGTAGATGATAGGTAGATAGGCAGATGATAGGAAGACAGACAGATAGATGATTGACAGTAGATGGACTGGTAATGGACAGAGAGACAAACAGAAAACAGTTGACTCAGATCACTGTCTTTCATTTAGTAGCAGCCTAAATTTCCACTGTACATTATCATTAGCTCATGTCTTCTTACCAGTAGTGGTAGTTCTTGGCTAACATCAAGTGAGGACATTTGAAATGTTTAACATTCATTATTCTTTAAAATTTAAATAAAAACAGAACAGTGAGTAAAATTTTAACTATCCAAACATGAAGACTTTAATTCAAATCTCCAGAACTCATAAAAAGCTTACATAGTCTCCAGAAGCTAACAGCCTGGCTAATTTGGCTTGCATAGAGGTGGGTAATGAAGAGAGTATGTTCCAAACAAGATAGAAAGAGAGAATCAACCCTGACATGCACATGCAAAGTTTGGCATATATGCACCCACACTCCCACAGGGGACTGTATACATACACACATACATTTTAAATGCTCCCAGAAAGAGAAAGTCAGAGACTTGAGGAAATAGATATGAGAGAAAGTATTAATTGTTTTCAATGCATAACACACTAGACATGAACCTAAGAACACTTATTGGGTGGAGAGAGAAGACACATGATTAAGTCAAGGCCTATTTCCCTACTGGAGGATTTGCATGTACACTAGTCTCTCACAGGCACTGAGAAATAATGGTATTGGGAAGCCTACTTCACTAAACATTTCCTAAGTCCCATTGGCCATGGAAAGTTTTTCACACACACTTCTTCCATCTCATAAAGAACTGGGTTTTGTGAAATACCAATTCATTCTTTTGTAAGAAAAACTAAGACAGGAGTATAGCTCATGGTATCCCAGTTATTAAAACATTCTAGAAAGAGTATTTCCCATCTATCCTATGTAGAGACCTCTCCACTCGCTCTCCCTATCAGAAAGGAAGGTCCAAAGCTATGCTGTAGAAAATCTGAAGTGTGACCACGGTTTTGTTCTTTGCTCAGGACCTGTCATTCCCCACAAGTCCCACTCTACTCCTCAGCTCAAATAGCCTGTTACCTTACTGAAGGTGCCTTTCCTTCTGCATGATTGACTCCCCCCTCCCCCAGGCATGCTGCTCCCTCCAGGTGATAATAGCTGAACATTTTGTTTCAGGTTCAATTAGATGGCTCTTCCCGTAAGCCTTCTGCAGTCACCTGGGTGGCACTGGAGATGCCCATCCTCAACTGCCCTTTCTGTGTTGTTCCGTAGACAAGTGCTTTACCATCACATGCTAGACTGTGCTTCTCAAAAGTCAAGGCCATGTCTAACTCTTCTTTCTATAAAGCAAGAATTTACAGGATCAACCATATTTTAAGTTTTTATAGATGTTGTTTGATGATATCTTTGTTTTCAACGAATGTATTCATGCTGGATGTTTGATAATAAAAATATTAAAAAAGCATATTCTTTAGTAAAATGACAGTATTTTATAATTTTTTAAAATAAAAAACAAATCTTCAAAACACATTACTAATAAATATGTAGTTCAGATAAAAGTTATTTTAAAACCCTATAAAATGTACAAAAAGGAAAAAATAAACTATACAACATACATTAATGTAACTAAGATTTTTAAAATGTATGCAAGGATGAAATACTTGAAATGAATTTAAATGAACTTAAAAAAATAAAATGTTGGGTCTAGAAAATGGCTTAGTTGCTAAAATGTTGTGGTAGAGGTGGACAAAGATCACATTCCTACACAAATATCAAAGGATCAGAGAAGGAGCTCTGTCTTTCTGTGGTTGTTTGAGTAAGAGAGGCCCCACAGGCTTATACAATTGAATGCTTGGTCACCAGGGATTGGAACTGTTTGAAAGGATTACAAGGAGTAGGAGGCATGGCCTTGTTAGGAGAAGTATGTCAACGACTTTGTGGTTTCAAAAGTCCACATCAGGCCCAGTCTCCTCTCTCTGCCTGAGGATCAGGATGAAGCTCTCAGGTATTGCTTCAGCATCTGCCTGCAAGGCACTATGCTCTCTGCCATGCTAATAATGGACTAAGCCTCTGAAACGCTTAGTAAGCCTCTAATTAAATGCCTTCCTTTACAAGGGCTGCCTTGGTCATGGTGTTTCTTCACTACAACAGAACAGTGACTGAGACAATTCTTTCAGTACCCTGCTGTTTCCTTTCGCACTTAGATAATAAGAGTAGAAGCTTGAAGGACCAATAGCTATCTGTGTCCACTGTCAGCCAGCACAAGGACAAACGTATAGGTGTAAAACAGAGAGAATGAGCCTGGGCTTCTCACAACATAACAAGTCAGCCACCTACCATGATTTTTTGTGTGAAGTATTAAGCCCTTATTTTTGTAAGATGTAGTAATGAGTAAATTTTTGTGTCAACTCGATTAGCCACAAAGTGCTCTGGCATGTGGTCAAACGTGCAGCCGTGTCCATGAAGGTGTTTTGTGAAGACCCTACTGTTGGAATCAGAACACATTGCCTTTCCCAGAGTGGATTAACCTAGTGGGTTAACTGAGGAGAGGGACAGATCAAAAAGTTGAAAGGGAAAGCTGCAGACAACTTCAGATAAACCAAAACTCAGCTAGTATGTTCTCAAGTGTCATGACTCAGTTTCTATAGCCTGTTCTGTGTATGTAGAGATCTTTCAATATGTAGCTATGTAGCAAAATTTATAAAAAAAAAAAAACATGTTCTGGTTGTTTTTCTTTGTAAAAGAGATTCCTTGGCACTATGGCAGAAAAGAAAGATATAAAATGATGTTTTCTATAATCTCCATGTGTAAAATGTGAAAATCTGGAAGAAATGAAACAGAGGAGTCACATACCAGGTAACCAGGGAATGAAAGAATTCTGCATCTTAAAACAACCAGCAACAAACCAGGAACCACACAGATGAAGGAACATTAAGGTGGCACAGTGAAATACAAGAACTGTACACATGATACATTTGATAAAGAACTAATAATGAATTTACAGAGATGGAAACATACTTAACACTAATTTGGGTTTTCAAAGCCCCACAATCATTCTGTTGATGCAAATGGTAGCATAACCAATAAACAGAATCAAACACTCTTGAAAGTGTGTGCCTGTGCCACAACTAGTGAAGAGCCCAGAAGAGCTAAAGAGCTAGCATGTTGCTGGCGCAGTGAGCATGGAATTTAACAGAAAAATGTACGGTGTGGGAGGCCCTTCTTTCTATGTGTTGCTTTTATTGGTTAATGAATAAAGAAACTGCCTTGGCCTGTTGATAAGGTAGAACTTAGGTAGGCAGGAAAGACAGAACTGAATGCTGGGAGGAAGAAGGGCAGAGTCAGGGAGACATCATGGAGCCGCCAGAGTCTGACATGCCAAATCTTTGCGGTTAGCCACTGCCATGTGGCAATATACAGATTAATAGAAATGGGTTAAATTAATATAAGAGTTAGCCAATGGGAAGCTACAGCTAATGGGCCAAGCAGTGTTTTAATTAATATAGTTTCTGTGTGGTTATCTTGGTTCTGAGCAGCTGGGACAAACAATCAGCCTCCTCCCCCAACACAAGTGCTGAAATGATTTTTTTTCTGCCATTAGTCATGTGACATGCTAATCATTACATAGATGTGATGATTCCTTCTGCAGTGACGGGCCACCAATGTGCCATCTATGACGAATCAGAGAGCTAGCATTTTCTTGGTATCAATCACAACTGAGTGCTAGGGCTATCTGTATACAGCAGACAGATTTTTTTAATTTATTTTTTTAAATTTTATTTTACATTCAAACCACATTTCTCTCCCCCACCTCTCCTCCCAAAGGGAATCCATATTATTAGCAATGCATTTTTGATGATCTGTCTTTTTATTTAAAAATATTATAAAGTATTGTCATTTTCCTAAAGAATAATTAGGTAATTATTTATTAATTATTAGATTAATTCTGAGATGGGTACCAAAATGCTCATTTCTGAAGTGTAGTTACAAACACAGAATCCATAAATACATCAAATACCTCAAACTTAAGAAATGGTGAACATTAAAGCCAGGTTTTATTCTTTATATGTTTAAGGGAATCTATTTAAACCTCAAATCTTTAATAGTCCTTTGGCAGAGACTGAAAGACTCTTTCATGCCTCAAAGGCAGCACGGTGTGTAGATGGCCATTCTCATTATCAACCATCTTGTGTGCACATTCATGTACCAGTGTCACACAGCACTGATTTTAACTGCATATTTTATACCTACTTATGCACCTTTGATTTTTCCAAATAATCAGCTCCATAACAACAAAAACATTATTGGTTTTGATTTCATACATCATGTGTCTACAGCACAATTTTTACTTCATTATCATGGTTTTGGAAAACATGTATTAAATTTGCCAACGTATGGTTTCTTGCATCACTTTTCATCATAGAATCATCTCCCTTAGCTTTGCTTCCATCTATTATCCAGGCAAACATTCCCATTTACCAATCCTGGGTCAGAATAGCATAGAGAACTTGCTAGAACAGATATTGACTTCAACCTCCAGAATGTCAGATTGAGAAGATAAAGTCAGAGAACTTTTATTTCCAACAAACTCCGAAGGATACTGGTCCACAGTGTTGGAGAGTTGGCGCCTTTATCCAAAAATGGGTCTATTTAAAGGCAAATTCCTGTCCTCAGAGAAAGAATGTTCTCCTTGGGCATTCGTGCCTGTAAAGTCACTCATCAATGTGTACCCATCATTAATGGAAGTGCCAGAAAGTAATAAGGTCCAGCTGCTAAGAAATTGACACATACATGATGTCTGGTAGGACTATTATTGACAACAAATATAACAACAATCCTACTCAGATTCACGTAACAGATAGAGTGTCAGCCTCCAAAGCCATCACTATGGTAAGCTGCAGTCACTGCAGTTATCATTCATTCCTGTAAACATTTTGAGAACTTTCCCTCTGGAATTGCCTTCAGAGCATTTGGCAGATTTACAAATCACTTAAATTGAGGCAAAATATGTGTTTAAAAAAAAGAATTGATTTTTTGAAAGAGTGGAAATGAATGATTTGTAGTTTAAGCCAAGATATGTCATAAAAATAAGTCTAGTTTTAAATTTTTGGCCCTTTACAGATTCTAAAGACAATTTCAAAAGAGAAATACCAAATATATTTGATATTTGATACATTTTCCAAACACTGTGGCATCTGTGTAGGAAAATATGTTTAGACTTACAGAAGTTATGCATACAATAGTGCTGATTATATGTACATATTCTAGTATATTTCTTTTGAAATATATTAAAATTATTTACAACAGTATTTTCTCAAATAGCTGCTCTTCCAGAAGAGCTGGGTTCAAATCACAGTACCCACATGACAATTTACAAGTGTTTGTAACTCCAGTTCCAAAAGATTCAACACTTTCTTCTGGCCTCTGTGAGCACCAGGCATACATGTGATGCAGGCAAAACATCTGTACACATAAATAAATGCATACATTTTTAAGTATTAATAAGTTAAAACTTGATAATATGGAAACTGGTATAAATTATGATGTTCAATTTTAGTGGAATATTTCACAATTATTCAAATGTTAATTATGAAGCAAAGGAAATAATGTGAAATTTTTCTAGATAATAAGGGGGAAATGCCAAATTGTATGTAAATCATGGTAAACAAATGAAATTTTGTGCATAAGTAACAGAACAAAATAAAGTATAGTAAAAACAATTTTTGGATATGGAAATGACAGATTTATTTATTTTTTTGAACTTGACAGGAAAGACCAAATAGAGAACAGAAGAGTAATTCCAGGTAACATAAAAGCAGTGACATAAAATCATATCTGGAAGAATATGTAATGCTCAAGAAAATGATTAAGACATATTTCAAAATATTGTACACATTCATGCCCCATTTTGTATGAATGTGAATGTTTACAGTAAAATATATCTGGAAAAACATGATATTTCAAGTGGTGGAATTGTGAATGATTTTTATGTTCACTTTTTTCTTTTCTACATTTTCTAAATTTATGAGAAGACTAAATGTTACATTTATAATCAGAAAAAGATGAAACTTTTAAAACTAAAAGCATGAATCTATATATGTGATATGTAATATTTTTAGAAGAATTTTATTTTTATGTGTGTGTATCTGTCTGTTTGCTTGACTGCCTGCCACATGTGTGCAGCTGCCCAGAGGAGAGAGCTAAACTGGGGTTGGAGCCATAGGCAACTGTGAGGCACCTGAGGCATGGGAACCAAACTTGGTCCTCTTCTAGAACAGTCAATGCTCTAACCACTAAGGCATCTTTCCAGCTCCTCTAGGACGTTCTTAATTTGAAAAAGAAAGCAATCAGGTGTGGTATCATAAGGCTGCAGCTGTGGGGGGGCTGCTTGAGGGAACAGTCAGCGTTATACACAGAGACTGCCACAAGGAATAAAGGAATGGAGGGAGGAAGGGAAGTGAGGAGCAAGGGAAGGAGAGAGGCTTTGGGCCAGGGAGTGGTTGAGAGTCGAGGAGGAGGGAGGGTAGGAGGAAATTCATGCTTTTGTATTCTCAGAGTCTGAAGGCTTAATGGCAACTCTAATATCTTTTTCTTCCCCCTTTCTCCAGAGAGCCTTTCTAAATAGCCTTAAACTGACTAATAAGGAAGAGTTAGACAGATTTTTTTGGGGGTTAGATGTATTGCAGAGTTCTGAGAAATTAGAGTCTATTCCTCTACTTATTTTCCATAGTTTCAATTAATACCCTATCACTTGAAATGGAATAAAATTTTTTGAAGAGAAAATATTTTCTATATAAAGTACAAGAATGAGGAGATGCACACAAGATATTCTGCAGAATTTACTATTCATATGAAATCTCACCAAACAGACTGAATTTTTGCATGTGTCCTGAAGAACATAGGTGAAGACAGAATGAGTTGCGTTAAGGCAGGGGAGGGGTGTTGAAGAGCCAGAGGGTGGCTCAAATAGAATGTTTAGTTGATGTAAATACTTTCATCTGGTGCTTTGAAGTAAGCGAGTGTAGTTTTTTAACCACAAAGCCAAAGTATAAACAGGGCATTAGCAGAAAGGCACTTTATAAACATCTGGATAATGTGTACCTCAGTCCTAGGCCTAAAAAGTTCAGGATTGGCTGGCAAAAGTTCAAAACCCATCACTGATTAAAACACATTTCAAGCATAAAAACCTCTAGTATTTGCTATGGTTTCAAATAGCATGGGAATATTCTGTAAAATGTAATCCCTTTCACAAACAGCATGGTCAGATACAGTCTCCAATTTTAAATTTAAGATAACCCATTTAAAAATAAATGCAAGCCAACTCTAAAAAAGTTAGTAATCAGAGACCATTCCTGTATCTGAGGACATGGTTTAACTTTCGAGGGAAACCAGCACCTTTAAATATGTTTTCAAATGTGCAAAATGCTATCAGATAACTAGTTAATTCCCACCATAACTTGCTAAGTGTTCAAGTACTTTTTACATTTAAAAACACAAGAGAGATAAAATTTAGAAGCTATTTTTTCTAGTTGCCTTTCAAGAGTATTATATATTGTCCAATAGATATCATTTGTTGAGAAATTTCCCAAGATGTCTGGTGTTACAGCTTAAAACCACCAATGATTCATAGACAACCTCATGAACTTTCTGCTCTTACTGAAGAATAAACTATTCATTAACTCTGTCATTAAACACATTCTCCAATTTCAGAATTTAAACATTTAGCTTCCGTATCGATCACAGAAATAAAAATTACAAACTCATTAAAAGGAGGAAAAAAAAACTTGAATGTTAAACTTGTTCATTTTAACCTCTTGATTGTGCAATCAGAAATGTCAGGTCAGTTGGGTGGTGGTGGCACATGTGTTTAATCCCAGCACTCAGGAGGCAGAGGCAGGTGGATCTCTTTGAGTTCAAAGCCAGCCTGATCTACAGAATGAGTTCTAGGACAGCCAGAAATGTTACACAGAGAAACCTTGTCTAAAAAAAAAAAAAAAAGAAGAAGAAAGAAAGAAGGAAGGAAGGAAGAAGAAAGAAAGGAAGGAAGGAAGAAAAAAAATAAATGTTAAATCAACTAAAAAAGGCCTTTTATCTCAGCTAGGCTTATGCTGAACAGTAGGAATAGGTTACAGCCACATACAGAACAAAGGTAAATCCTGTTTTCAAAGGAAAAACATCACTTGTTGTTTTGCAAAATCATGAGATTTATATCCCAACATATACGACATTGTAACAATTTACAACTATTATTGGGACCAAGCTGTGTTACCAATCTGTCTCTGTTATGTTTAGTACTTACTATTCATCCTTGTATGTACACAGTAGGTTCTTAAATACTTGAGAGAGGGGGGGAAATGATGGAAAAGATGTTCATTATTCCCATTATTATGTTCACTACTACATGTTAAATTTAAGATTCGTAGCTTGAATTCAGGAAATATTTAACTCTCCTTTTTTAACCTGTGCTCTTTCAATTAGTTCTGAAGCCTCATAGGTCCAACTAAAAATCAGCATCATTGGAATTTTAACTAAGTCTGACACAGAGTCAGTCACACAGCAAATCTAAAGAAAGCTCAGATTAGAGGCAAGGACGTGCTAAAAACCCTCCTAGGGCAAATGTATTGAAGTTGAGTGTAATGGGAATTCAATAAGTGGCCACCTTCTGCAGGGTAGCTTATTAAGTGAAAGCAACAGCATAAGAGTTCTTGGATACTGCCAAGTTCACTTGAACAAGGCAGTGGATGGGTGGATAAGAAATATTCTGGATGCTGCACATTGCTAAGTCAAATAGGTGTGGACAGCCTGCTCCTCTCTTTCTCCTCCCCAAGATACCGACTCCAATGGGATCTGATTACAGCATCTACCTCTGTGGTCCAGACTCATGGGGTCTCACTGAGGAGAAATACAGCCTTTCCAAGGACCCAAACCTGAAGAGCTATGGTGACACCAGGAAAGCCACAGACTTTACTTTGAACCTTGGAGACATGAGGTAAAATTATAAACCAGAAACCAAGGTTTAAATCTGCCTTTGACACCAACAGTATGACTGAGGTTGACCCTTTGAATCAGACTAAGTCTCAGACACGGTGTCCATAAAACAGAGGAGATAGCACAGAGTTGCCAAGTCTTCAGGATACCCTCCATACAGAATGCCTCACACACTGTAATTATTGAAAGACAAATGACAACAGTCATTATTATTTTTGTAGGACCGCCTCTTCAGTGATCAGAGGCATCACTTATAGATTATACTCTGCTTTATTCCACAGACCACACTCCTGGAATCACTCCAATTTCTACTATTTTATTGATTTATTAACACAAACTATAACACATAACATTGTCAATTGTCACTTAGAATTTGCTAAGTGCATTCTCTTAAATTTATGTGCAATAATTTCATAAAATAGAAATTTAGAAAAACAAATGAATATACTCTAGCAAAAATTTAAGTAATTTTCCCAATATTACATAACTAGCATTGAGAAGAATTGGCACTCATAAAACTTTTCCATTAAGCAGAATAAATAGTTTATGGGGGAAACTGCTGCCTCTGGCTCCTGTCTGTAAGGTACGTTTCATTACTCACGCTATTCTTCCAATTAGCTTTCATGTTTATTTCAATATGTTTGTAAATATAGAAGCCAGTTGACTTAGGACAGTTTTAAACTTCTCTTTAATAGTAGAATTCATTACTTTAAGTTTAATTTCTTTAACATTTATAAAGGTACTCTTTGGGATTCAGAAGATGTAGTGGTAGGTATGGTATCTGTTACTGTTTTATATACTTCTGCTCTGGTCTATCCCTCTTGGAAGTTCCTTGTAACCTTTCAAGGACAGACTTACCTTTTTTTGTACCATGACCAGCATAATTTTTCTCCAAAGAGTCTGTGTTCTACACTCTTCCTCTTTTCTGGTGTAGAAAAGGAAACACTTTGGGTAAGACTGTGTATAATGTGAACTTTCAGGAAACTGGGAAATCTTAAATGATGTCAACATCTTTCCTCTCCAGCTGAGAGACTATGGTTTTAAATTTTCCTGGGCCTGGATATTCAGGACTAGTTCAGAAAAGACGGATTAGGTTCCTCTGAGAGGGACAAAATGTGCTAGGAAACTCATTAGGAAGAGGGGAGGGTAGTGCCTCTTCCCAACACTTCCTCTAGGGATAAACCATCCTTTAAGCCCTCATATTTTCAGCAGCAGTATAGATCTATCTATATCCTATATCTTTATCTCCATCCATCATTATATATATAAATGCAAATATATATGCATATATTTGAATTTTATATGTGCAGGACAAAAGTAATACTAGTCATTGCCAGTTATAGTCAGTTACTACATGGCTTACACTTAATGAAGACCAAAAAGAACTATGCATACTATCAAAATACGCTAAAATAATTTTATTTGAAGGCAACACCAAAATCACTCATGAGTTCTCAATCTTCACAGATTGGCATTCATGCAGCTTCACCATCTGCTCAAAACTTTAAAAGCCATTAAATGATTCTCCAACCAAAACCATCCATCCTCCATGGAATTCGTGAGCAGTTTTGTCCCTGGCACATCTCAGTGCACAGCTGCTCACCTGAGAAGAGTGTAACAAAGCCATTACCACACACTGAAAAGGGAAAACAACTCTTGGAGCTAGAACCAACATTCCACTGAAATACTGAACAAAAATCTCACTTTGTACATTCACAAAGCAGACACACTATCATTGCATTCCTGACTATAAGCAGCTTCAACTCTTCTAGCATTCATCACCTTCATCACACTTCTACCTCCTGCCCAACTTCCCTATCTCAGCTGCCTCTTCGCCTCTTTGCAGAGACATTGGCCTTCATTTTCTTTCAATTGTTTTATATTTTATTCCTTGAATTTCTCCCTCTCCAAGGTACTCAGTTATCAAGCCAGCTATCTAAAGGGCCCTGCTTCCTACCCAAATCCAATCCTCCAACTCAGATCTTTCTTCCAATCTCCCAACACTTGTTTTCACCTAATCTCTATGCAGACTAGTGATCAAACCTAAACCACCATCCTTCTCCTGCTCCAAACAGGATATATATATATATATATATATATATATATATATATATATATATCCTGTTATATAATTATAATGGCTATTGACTAGAAACTCTAGAAAAATCAACCATTGTTCACTTCCTTCCTTCATTTCTGAATTGAATGGGTTAAGACTCAATTTTGTGCAAATAACAGAATTTAAAAATTTCAGTGCCTTCAAGAAAGTAATTTTTTTCTTTGTGGCAGTATGGTGGAATTTAGCCTTGGAATGGCATTGTAATTTCATTTCACAGGTTCCTTTCACTTCACACACGTAGTTCTTCCAAATAAGCTGGATCTGGACCCACATGGCAGATGAATATAGTACAGGAGTAGATCACACAGATGAAAATGGGATGTGTCTGGCATCTCCTAGGTTAAGCTATGGTTGAAGAGCAGAAACCACTTCATGCTGCTTTGGGATCAAACTTAGACAAATAGGTGTATATATAGCTACAGGCAGATCTCTGTGATTTTGAGACCAGTGTGGTCTACAAGAGCGAGTTCCAGGATAGGCTCCAAAGCTACAGAGAAACCCTGTCTCAAAACAAAACAAAACAAAAACAGGAAGAAAGAAAAGAAAAAGAAAAAGAAAGAAAATGTGGAAATATGATCTTTATTTTTAGATAGTCAAATTTCTGTTTGAAAAATCCAAATTTTTAGTTTTGATATTAAAGATGATCTTCCACTATGCTCCTTATCTAGTGGCCCCAATCCTCTGTATTTTACCTCTACAATGAAATATCACCAACATCAAAATATAACTTCCAACTCTAAATCTATCAAGTCACTGTTCAAAATTCCAGCAGGTTTTCAATGCCAGTTTTGAAAAAAAGTCAATATTCCTTAACTTGTTCCTCAATACCACCCTACTTTTGCTTGTACACTTCTTGTACCTAACACATTGTCCAAAACAGAGGTTTGCTGCAATTATTCTAGATTATAACTCATCTTTACACATGTACACAAATACAAAAATCAATGTTATATCCTTATTTTAATGATGAATAATCTTAGATTCAGAGAGATTAAGAAGTCAGTTATAAATGAATAACTGGGATTGACACAGCATGTGATCTTAAGACTCACTACTTTCCTGAATCTTTTATCCCAATTCATAGCACATACTAATCACCAAACACACCATCCTTCTTCATGGGATAGTCTATCTGGTTACTTCACCCATGACACCTGCATCCTTCATCCCTACTGAGATCCCATCACTTGTTGACATTCCAACCATCTTCTCTGACTGGTTAAAATACTAACTATCTCTTTCAGGAAAGCCTCTCTGATTCTTTTGTTCCTCATCCCCCAAACTCAAGTACTTTTTCTCTGAATGCTCACAATATTTTGGTTTTTTTCTTTAATGTCTTCATCATATTCAATCTTCTGCCCCGTCCTTCTGGTTGGCTTCTCATTCAGAATCTCAAGTTCATGTGTTGGCCATGTGCAGGCCTGTTGTGAGTAGCAATATTCCAAGGAATCATTCAACTTGCAATTAAAGAATACATCTGAATTTAAGTATGCCAGATTGGCTTTAGAATACGAATATGTTTTTAGACCCATCTACATAAACTACTGGGTATGTTCTTTGCAAACTTCTGAGGCCAGAATTAGGAAAGAGAAATTAGAAATGTGGAAATTTTGACACATTTCTGTGATAGCATTGTCAAGTACTTACATCTTTAATTGAGAAATAGAAGATTTGAAACTTTAATAACATAAACAGCCTTCCTCAACCCTTGTTCCTCTTCTCCTTTCCATTCAAATGTTTCCCTCTCGGTTCTGACTGTCTTTCATGAACTTCAGCATCCTTTCATTGCTTTTTCACAATTGTCTGCTTTTTTAATCTATGGTAAACTATCAGTAAGAAGCAAAGCATTGAGCATATAATTATGCTCCTAATGAAAGTTATTTGGTTTACATTTTCTCCATTCTAAAATGCTCATGATGACTTAGAATTACAATCTAAATATACCATGCAATGTCAACATCCAAGCTTCATTCAGTTTTCTAGCATGAATGGAAATCTCAATGGAAAAAAATAATCATACACATTAGGCATTTAACAACAATTTGATAAAAAGTGAGAATCGATGACTTCAGAAGAAAGACTACTTTGTTTCTGGAGCTTCTTTACACACACACACACACACACACACACACACACACACACACACAGAGAGAGAGAGAGAGAGAGAGAGAGAGAGAGAGAGAGAGAGCTTCCAAATTTTAATTCAGAATAATCTTAACACTTATCAGAACATTCACTTAAAAATCCATTTACTAGATTTGAAAGCAAGAATTATGATTTCTTATTTCAGTACAAAACAGAGAGCATTAATGTTGCCTAAAACTAATCTACTAAAAAAGGCAGAAAAAAATAAAAAATTGTACTTTAGAATTTAATGTTACACGTCTAAAGGTCCAGGATGACCACTACATCTTTTTATTCAAGAGCTTAATTCTTCCCTGGAGTGAAAGATCCCCAAAACAGCAGACCCACCCTATGAATGGGAGGAACTCCTACAGGCTGACACATTTGCATACCCCATGCACAAGGGCTCCAACCCTTCTCACTGCTCAACACCAATAAGTGACCATCTCAGAAATTCACCTTCCTCTTGCCCAAGTCCCAGCAAGCAGATGAACTACTGCTGATCCAAGGAGCTTCAGGGAACCACAAAGCATATTCAAAACACAAACGAGTCATTTTAAAGGATTTAAAAGAAGCTCATGGGGATATCTCCAGTACAAATAGAAAGCTGACTCCAGGGCTTTAAAGCTGTAGTCAATACTCTCTCAGTACAATGATAGCTAAGCTTTACAACTGGGAAAATGCTTATATTGAAACATGCTATTCCTGCATAAAATATCTTGGGATAACTCTGACCAAGGAAGTGAAAGACCTATTTGACAAGAACTTTAAGTCTTTGAAGAAAGAAATTGAGGAGAATACCAGAAAATGGAAAGATCTCCCCTGCTCTTGGATTGGGAGGATCAACATAGTAAAAATGGCAATTCTACCAAAAGCAATCTATAGATTCAATGCAATCACCATCAAAATCCCATCAAACTTCTTCACAGACCTTGAGAGAATAATAATCAGTTTTATATGGAAAAACAAAAAACCCAGGATAGCCAAAACAATCTTATATAATAAAGGAACTTCTGGAGGTATAACCATCCTTGATTTCAAACTCTATTACACAGCTACAGTATTGAAAACAGCTTGGTACTGGCATAAGAACAGAGAAGTCGACCTATGGAATTGAATAGGAGACCCAGGTATTAATCTACAAACCTATGAACACTTGATTTTTGACAAGGGAGCTAAAGGTATGCAATGGAAAAAGGAAAGCATCTTTAACAAATGGTGCTGGGATAACTGGATGTCAACCTGTAGAAGAATGAAAGTAGATCCATATCTATCACCATGCACAAAACTCAAGTCCAAATGGATTAAAGACCTCAACATTAATCTGACCACTTTGAACCTGATAGAAGAGAAAGTGGGAAGTAGTCTACAAGATATAGGCACAGGAGACCACTTCCTAAGTAGAACCCCGGTAGCACAGACAATAAGAGAATCAATGAATAAATGGGACCTCCTGAAACTGAGAAGCTTCTGTAAAGCAAAGGACACTGTCAGTAAGACAAAAAGGCTACCTTCTGACTGGGAGAAGATCTTCACCAACCTCTCATCAGACAAAGGCCTGATCTCCAAAATATACAAAGAACTCAAGAAACTAGACACTAAAACTCTAATTAACCCAATTAAAAAATGGGGTGCTGATCTGAACAGAGAATTCTCAACAGAAGAACTTCGAATGGCCAAAAGATACTTAAGGTCATGCTCAACCTCCTTAGCGATCAGGGAAATGCAAATCAAAACAACTATGAGATACCATTTTACACCAGTCAGATTAGCTAAAGTCAAAAACACCAATGATAGCCTATGCTGGAGAGGATGTGGAGAGAGGGGAACTCTCATCCATTGTTGGTGGGAATGCAAACTTGTGCAACCATTGTGGAAATCAGTGTGGCAGTTTCTCAGGAAACTGGGAGTCAACCTCCCTCAAGACCCAGCAATTCCACTCTTGGGAATATACCCAAGAGATGCCCTATCATACCACAAAAGCATTTGTTCAACTATGTTCATAGCAGCACTATTTGTAATAGCCAGAACCTGGAAACAACCTAGGTGCCCCTCAATAGAAGAATGGTTAAAAAAGGTGTGGAACATATATACATTAGAGTTTTACTCAGTGGTAAAAAACAATGACATCTTGAATTTTGCATGCAAATGGATGGACATAGAAAACGCTTTACTGAGTGAGGTAACCCAGACCCAAAAAGAGGAATATGGTATGTATTCACTGATAAGTGAATTCTAGCCATAATTAAAGGTCTTTGAGCCTATTATTCGTGATCCTAGAGAAGCTAAATAAGAAGGTGAACCTGAAGAAAATCATGTAGTTATCCTCCTGGAGATTGGAAGTAGACAAGAGTGCCTGGTAACCTCGGGTGCATGGGGGGGTGGGGGAGGTTGTTGGAAAGGGAGAGGGTTAGAGAGAAGGGAGTAGGGGAGGAATGGGGAAAGCTCGGGGGATTGGGATGGTGGGAGGGAGGAAGGATGGATATGGGATCAGGGAAGTATATATCTCAACTAAGGAAGTCATTTTAGGGTTTATAAGAGACTTGATTATAAAGGGGATCCCAGGTCCAAGGAGAGATCCCCAGATTGTTCTCTGGACAGAAGAGAGGGTGCCTGAACTGGCCTTGGCCCATAACCATACTGATGAATATTTTGCATATCACCATAGAACCTTCATCTGGCGATGGATGGAGATAGAGACAGAAACCCACATTGGAACACTGAACTTAACTCCCTAGGTCAAAACGAGAAGCAGAAGGAAAGAGAACGTGAGCAAAGAAGGCAAGACCAGAGGGAACCTTCACCCGTTGATGGATGGAGATTGAGACAGAGACCCACATTGGAGCACTGGACTGAGCCCCCAAGGTCTAAATGAGGAGCAGAAGGAGGGAGAACATGAACAAGAAAGGCAGGACCGTGAGGAGTGCGTTCACCCACTGATACAAGGGGACTGATCTAATGAGAGTTCACCAAGGCCAGTTGGACTGGGACTGAACGAGCATGTGATCCAACCAGATTCTCTGAATGTTGTCGGATTCTCTGAATGTGGCTCACACGGGGTCTTTCTGAAAAGCTATTGACAATGACACTGGGACTTGTTTCCTCTGCATATACTGGATTTTTGGGATCCAGTCTGTTTGGATGCTCACCTTCCTGGACCTGGAGGGAGGGGGGAGAAACTTGAACTTCCCACAGGGCAGGAAACCCTGACTGATCTTAGGGATGGAGAGGGAGGAGGAGATGGAGTGGGGGGAGTGGGAGGGTGTTGGGAGGACGGGCGGAAATGGAAACGTTAATAAATTAATAAACTTTAAAAAAAAGAAAAGAAAAGAAATATGCTATTCTCAGTGGTTTTCTTTTCTATTGAACATCTCTTCTTTGACTATACTATTCTTCTGATATCTTGGAGAACATGTTGAACTCCTACAATCCATGTAGAGTCATTTAGCACACAGCAGAAGTATGACTATGATTTTGGAGGGTACCAGTAAGAGGGGTAGGGTAGCTTGTAAAGTGAGCTCCAGTGTGCTCAATACCTTTGGAAAAGCATAGTTTCCTCAAGCTTCCCAAACTGCTTGACACTGCATTCAAGTTAATTATGAGACATGATAAAAAACATACTGGTTTACGTGAATTGATGACTTGTTTTTCATCTTACTGATCTTTTACTTGTATATTTTGATATTTATTCTTGTGTTTTTATGGGTTTAGGAGTTTTACTTATGTGTGTATTTCTTGTGCTTGTTTGTCATTGTTATTATTTTGTTGTTGCTTATTTGTTTGTTTTCTAAAGAGAAAGCATGGAGTTCAATGGGTGAGGAGCATTTGGGAGGAGATGAGGGAAGGGAATTGGAATCAGAATATACTGTATGAATTTTCAATTAAGAAAACCCAGAGCAGAAATTCTATTTCTTCTGAGTACTGTGGGAAAGAAGACTAACAAGACTCACAGTTAACAGCCCTGCACATCAATGCTTCAAGAGCACAGAGTCAGAAATTGTCTGAGTCTGCATGAAACTGTTCGCTATCCTGAGTTCTTAGAAAATACCTACACCAGCATACATGTGCATGCATACATCAGAGTGCCAGGTAGGGAGATACCTACACCAGCATCCATGTGCATACATACATCAGAGCGCCAGGTAGGGAGATACCTACACCAGCATCCATGTGCATACATACATCAGAGCGCCAGGTAGGGAGATACCTACACCAGCATCCATGTGCATACATACATCAGAGCGCCAGGTAGGGAGATACCTACACCAGCATCCATGTGCATACATACATCAGAGCGCCAGGTAGGGAGATACCTACACCAGCATCCATGTGCATGCATACATCAGAGCGCCAGGTAGGGAGATACCTACACCAGCATCCATGTGCATACATACATCAGAGCGCCAGGTAGGGAGATACCTACACCAGCATCCATGTGCATACATACATCAGATCGCCAGGTAGGGAGATACCTACACCAGCATCCATGTGCATGCATACATCAGAGTGCCAGGTAGGGAGATACCTACACCAGCATCCATGTGCATGCATACCTCAGAGTGCCAGGTAGGGAGATACCTACACCAGCATCCATGTGCATACATACATCAGAGTGCCAGGTAGGGAGATCTGGGAGCATATCCTCACATCCACACCATGGCTTAAATTTAAGGATATTGACTAGACTGAGTAGTAGGGGTAATCAAAGAAATATTCATCTGTACTATCCAAATTATTAACATTTTTAAACTAATTCTTAAGACTAATCAGTCATATGATTTGGAGAACTTGGAACATAGCTCTCTGTATACAGCAAACACTACTCTCATAGCAATAGCTAGAAGGTTAGTGACCCCCATCCCTGACCTATTTGTCTTGACAGCAAAGGAACTTGAGAGTCTAGGAACTGCAGGCAAGGGAAAGCATGCAGAATGATACCAAACTAATGCTAGTGATTCCAAGAATATGATCCCCTTTTCCTTTCTCCATACACAGTTATTTCTTTTATTAATAATTACATTCTTACTCAAAGTAATATTTCAGGTACACATGCCCCTTGTGACAGACATGGTACAGTACTGAGTATATCTCAAGATTCTGCCTCACTCCGAGCAGCATGTGTTTACATGGAGGATACTCAGCACATGTCTTTGTTCTGCTAAACCAAACTCTGAGTACCTCTGAGGGTGATATTTGTCAGCAAGAAACGAACAACATTCACACAGCAAGGCACTATTCATGGGGACACTCCATTTGGAATGATGACCCTACCTCCTGTTTAACACCGCTAAACTCAGTTGTTCACATCACAAGAATAACTGTCACTTATCTTTCCATGGTTTTTTTCTGATCAGACTTGCTATTCTGTACCTCCTAAATAGGTCAATATAGGAACATGAAAAATGACAAGAGAGCAATCCTTTAAGAACAGTTTGCAGTGGAAACCAAGACACAGAAAGTGTAAAATAAATAGTTATTGACTCCCTGACAACCAAAATGTCTTTTCTGACTGAGAGACATGTACAAGAATAATCTGGGGGTGACTGGGCACAGCTACGCAACCAAAGCATTCAACAACTCCAGTTAGGGAAGGCTTTTCACTTCTCATTTTGATAACTGACCAAAAAACCCTATAAAATCTCTCCCTGATGGTACATCCTTATTTGAGGATAAGGCTGCTTAGGGGCCAACAAAGCTCTTTTCAAAACTTCCTGTTCAAAGTAGATGTCATGGAAGAAATGACTTCATAAGAAAAGGCTTAAATATGTTCATTCAATGGAATGGAGGAGGTGGGGGGATTCTATTTTGTTTTAATAAACATACACACATGCCTCAGATTCCTCTGGGTACTGCTTTCAGGCACTCTCTGCTTATTGGCCTTTGTTTATTTCCCTCAAAAATTTAATTTTTCCCTAGTGACCTTGAGGCACTGTCTACTGTTGAATTTGCAGCAAGGCTGTGTGTAGTGTGGGTTCCCCAAGACTATGAACAATCAGCCAAGGGAACAAAGAGATTATAAGCCTGTCCAGGCAGAAACCCATGGATTTATGAATTGTCAGCCTGCATGAGAGAAGAAGACTTGACTATGCTTCCTAGAAGGAAAATAGGTGCTGAGGATGTGCCAGGATCAAGCACAGTCTCCTGCATTTTCTGGGAATATACTAACTTCCAAGTACAGTAAAAGATTAGGGGCTATCCTTGCTCTCCTGAAAGTCAAGGCCAGTAAACAGGAGAACAATAAAACTACCAGAGAAGTTATTTGTTCTTAACCTCTTTCTTCATATTTTGCAACCAAACTCTTATCAAGATCAGAAACAACTCACACAATTACTTCTTCCCCCTTCACTAAAATATATACTCACAGAGTATGTTTCTTACTCGTTCTTCTTTGCTAGTTCAGCCTTAGCACAGGCTTTGTTTATACTAAGTAGTCAGCTGATACTTATATATCCATCAAGGCATCAGACACTATTCTAAATATCTCACCTAATGAGGGGAGCAAGTAAGCCTTCTTTTCTCATGGTAGCTATGCTGGTGGGAAAAAAATATGCAGAAAATAAGTAAGCAATTAGAATAACTTCAAATAAAAATAAGTGCCCTTGAAAAGTGAATCCTAGTAGTCACTCTTGAATCCTTTATTTCTCTTACTTTCCACATGCCTAACCCCTCAGTAAGACCCCAAGGCTCTGACAAAAATCTCTCACTGTGGACTTCTCCATCACTAACATCCTTCTCTAACTATTTTAAGATCTTACCTGGGCTATGGCAACAACTTCCTATATGTCTGTTTCTTTTGCTTCCATTTCTGCTCTCCATAAGCTGTGCCCCTTCAATGGCCAGGGATCTTATCAAACCATGAGTTACATCACAGCACTCCTTGCTTAGAACCCATTTTTAAGGTTAAAATGTCAGGCCTAAATCCGAGCCTCTATAGCCTTCTAAGGAAATCTGGCCATGCCAACCTCTCTGCCACTTCTCTACCTCTCTTCCTTCTGCCCACTCTGCTTCAGTAACATGGTTTTCTTCCTCTGCCTAGAACAGGACAAATGGTTTTCTACACTCAATCCTCACATCGGTGATTCCTTTTCTGAAGAAGTTGCTGCCTCTGATCTCTGAGTGGACTTTCTTCTCATCACTCAACTCCAAGCTCAATGTGGTCTTCTCAAGAGATATCTTCATTAATCAATGTAACTAGTGTAACATCCCCTGTTTCCAAGCACCATGCTACTCCATTAAGTTGTTTTACTTTTGTAGCAGTTGTTACCCTTTAAGATTACTTTCTTCATTTGCTAATTTCCTTCCATCTACTCCCATTGGTATGTGATACACCTAAGGAAGAGTTCTGGTGTATTATTCATAGCCATCTTGGCATTCACAGTTGCTTTTGTAGAGTGGGCCCTCTATGAGTTTGTGTGAACAAATGAGAAAAAGCAGCTGAAAGTATTTTTCATATCATGACTAAAAAGAACCTCTGAAAAAGTAGAATTAGAGTCGTGGTCTTAGTGAAAGAAACAAGTGAATGTATCCATGAGTGAATGAGTGTATGATTCCCATATCCTAGAACCTGATCAATCTATCTCTAAGAACCAATAATTCTCCGACAGTCTTTGCCCTAGCACCTTGAACAAATGACATGGCTGTACCATGTCATGAAATTGGGGTTCAACCTGAAGGCCAGTAAAGCAAAACAGGTAGTCACTGACCCTTACGTCTACCTCAGTCTGAAATGGCAATCCTGCCTCCAAGAATCTTAGAATGAGACTGTGTGTGAGAGCTGCTTCCTCCTGTTTTACATTCCTCTCTAGTGCTGGGATTAAAGGCGTGCACCACTACCGACCAGTTTCTATGGCAAACTAGCATGGTTACTGGGATTAAAGGTGCATGTCACCACTGTTCGGTCTGTAAGGCTGATTAGTGTAGCTGTTTTACTCTGAACTTCAGGAAAGCTTTATTTATTAAAATACAAATGAAATATCATCACAGATGGCACCATTAGATCTCCAGCTCTCAGCAGTTGCCTACCTTCTGAACTGAGAAGACACCTGTCTGTGACTAAAAGCCAGCAACAATAGTGAACTTCATGTGGTAACTTGACTGAACCACAGATTGCCTAAATACTAGAATATAGTAGTTTTATTCTTTTTAAGTTCTTTGAGTAGGATTAAGATTTATATTGGTGGACTAAGCAGAGAACATCCTTAATATATATAGTCTCATCCCAACAGTTGAAAAACTTGAACAGAACAGAAAAGGCTAGACTCTCTCCCCCATAAGGAAGAATTCCTCCCATGGGGCTGTCTTCAAGAAAAGATGTCATCTTTTTCCTGTCTTTATGCCCAACTCAAAATGTGACATTGTCTAGATCTCTAGCCTGCTAGCCCTAGCGTTGGCATGTCCCCTCAACTCCCTTGGTTCCCAGGACTTTGAACTCTGACAAAGTTCAACAACAGCATCTCTAACTTGCTGACTTACATAGAGGATCTTGGAGCTTGTCAGTCTCTTTAAAAGGAAGACACAGTCCAACTTTTCTGAGTAGCTCTATGTCCTTGTTATGGATGTCTTCTAGTATAGAAAATGAAGATCCAGGTTTGTCGCAACATTCATATCTTCTCACTTCCCAGAATGTTCTATCTATTTATACGTACCATTCCTAAATTTCCAAAAACTCCAGAAAAATAAATATGTTCAAAACAATATGCTAGAGCCCCAGGAGCTCTTGGTAAGAAGAGCAGAAGTACAGTATAGGGATAGCACTTTGTTGTAGGGCTATCCTGACAGCTGTAAGCAAGGTTCATGGACATTTCCTCTAGGATAATTCAATTATAAAATAATTCATGAATAAGTAATTCAATAATTCAATGAATAAAATAATTCATTTTAGATTATCAATGAATCTTCAACCTCTGAATTAAGTGTGAGATTGCCACCGTTAGTTTTGCCATTGTTATGGGATTCCTAGTAGCAAATTCATGTAATAATTCAGAAAATTAAGTCATCATGTGTGTGTAGTCTACACTATGGGTGCTTTATTTCTTCATTCACAATAAGCCTTTTCCATAAGCCTTCTGGAATAACTAAACACAGAGACAAACATACAGGGTAAAAAAGTTAAGATTATAATGTGAACCAAATACTAGCCTCAAATCAAAACCCTTGATGTCCAGCATTATAAACATTTGCTGTGTTTGTGTACCTAAAGCATCATCTTGTGTTGCTCTTTCCAAAGGTCTGTAACAGCCCGGCACAAAATTGAGAATTTCACTGCAAACACAAGCAAACAGTAAATGTCACATGAATTATCAGTGTTCCAGAGGAGAAATCCCACCTGTGTCTGTAAAGGTTGAACTCTCTCTTCCTGTTCTCGTGGTATGTTAAGACTATAATGATTCAAAGATTACAGCCTAGCCTTGAATTTTAGGATGTTTTACCTAGAATAGAAAAAGCTCACCTTCCATTAAATACCTTACTATGGCAGTTATAGCAAGTGAGACCCAATAAAATCCTTTAGACTATGCCCAAAATGGGGAGAGATGTTTAAAAACACTTTGGATACATGAACTGCCAAGCCTTAACTGACATTGGGAACTGTCCAAAATGCCCAAATCTGTAACTTAAGTAACATACCTGTTTAATAAGCAATAGTGAGTCTCATAATCTCCAAATGGGTCTGGAAAACATCCACAATAATAATCCCAAGTGACAGTTCACCATCTACTCTTTGGAGGGCTGTAAATGTGTCTTGTGCTGAGCCACTGTCAGTTCCTTTTTCATGACAAGTTCTAAGAACTTAATTTGTATTCCTCATATGGGTGAACCGCGGGCAAATAAGAACAGGGAACAGAGAGAGTCCACCTGAAACATGAGCTGGACGTTTGAAAAGCATTTCTCCAACCATGCCATCTGGTGTGTTCTGGCACTTGTCATCCAAATTGCTCTTCCACTAAACAAATTTAGTTTCCTCCAGACAATTCAGCTTGAATGAGCTCATGCTGTCTATACGATGATTTTCAAAAGGAGAGCAAAGTCTTTCTGTGAGCTCTGACTTGAAGGAGAGGAGGAGACAAAGAGAAGTGACCAGAAGGAAAGAAGATGGGATATTTTCAGAGCAGAAAGCTTCTCCAATAGAGAAGGAGGGGCACCACTTCACAGTATGATTTCCTTAGCAAACATGACTAAGCTCATCAAATGTGAAAATGCCTCAAATACCATCACTGTCTCCTCCTTGTGTGTATTTTCATGTGTGAGTCTATTTAATGTGTATGGTATTCTGCTTGTTTTTAGTTAAGAAGGGAGAAAATAGCTGTGAAGAAATCTAGTCTGCTTCTGCCAGCATGACCAATGTGCTTTTCTATCCTAGTAAGAATAGATTCAGTAACAGGGCAAGTGGGGGAGTGATTTCATTAATCACGTCTTGATTCTGGGGTTTACATATCCGCAGATCTGCTTTTTCCTTCTTGGATCTTGGGGAAATGCCAATATGGCCAAAAGACACAGTGATAACAGACAGAAGATGTGATACGACCAATGGCTGGAAGGGGAAATGCCAAAAAGGAATTGCCAGGAAGAAATTGCCTGGGTCTCTGCATTACAGATTGGAAAATAACAACCAATTTTACTTGTTAACTACAATTTTCTACAGAAAAGAACTGAATGAAGAAGAGGACAGGGTGTGGGAAGACAACAAATGAACAACAGAGAAATGTAACCAAAAGTTTTAAAGTCCACCTTCCAAAGGTCGTAGAAGTTTCTGTAGGTTCACCCAGTTTTATAAAAGGATACTTGTTGGACTTGCTGGAAGGTTTGCTTTTCTCTTTGCTATGACTTGACACTAAAGCCTCCAAAATTTAGGTATTAAAACTTAATGGCCCATGTGATGGTATTAAACTGTGCCCAGGTCACAGTGAATAGAATTTGGGAACCTGTAAAAGAACTTCAGGCACCATTCTATTAGCTTCCCATTCATTTTACACAGGTAAAGATATGGCATTCTTCCTCTCTGGTAGGTCTGGCAGCAATACTTCATCTCACCAGACACTAAACCTACTGGTGCCTTAGTTATAAACATTCAGAATTTCAGAACTGTAAGAAATTTTTTTCTTTCTTATAAGTCATCCATTCTGTAGTTTTCTAAGACAGTCACACAAATACCTTAAGACATTCTAACCTGGTCTTCTCAATCGCAAAACATTGTGACCTCTATTATATACATTAATGGAGTGACCACATAAAGAACCTTATCTGTATAAGGGGGTTGTTTGCTTTTTTCATCTCTAGTTTAGCTAAATAAAAACTCTCTTAAGTTATAAAACAGATCATCAAACAATCTTTTCTTCAAACATCTCAGAACATGACTGTGATCTAGCTGCTCAAACACAAAGGGATGCAAAACTCTCTGCCTCCAAAGGTTCATGTTAATGTCCAGTTGAGATCATATGCACAACGCACCCAACACTTAAAATCTGGCATAAATGTTTTTTTCTCTTCCTTTCTTTAAATTGAAATATTTCTTGAATTTATAGCAGTAAAATTCAGATCACTACAGTATAATATTTAGGCATGCATCCACAAAACTTGGGCTTTCTACAGGGAATAACTCTAAATAAAGATAAAATCAGTGGAACGTCATAATGCCTCTTAGATTCATGAGCAACAGGATTCATTCTGAAGAGTTTGCCAGTGCACAAATTTTTCAATGTGCTATGATGTTATGGATACAGCCAGTGCTAGGCAACTTGAGGAGTGTAAACAATGAAAATCTACTTTACAGCTTCTTTCCTCAGCAGTAAGAAAAGACATTTAGTCAGCCTTACCTCTGTGGAGGCCAGGGGAAGGTCAGGTGGCTGATGTATAGTCTCTTTCCCTGCTGGGAAAGGAAAACACAAAGTCCCCAGAAATCTCAGCTTTGTATAAGCTGAGTGTCCATTTTATTCACACACACACACACACACACACACACACACACACACACACACACACACATATATATATGAATAATCAACATGTTTTTCACTTATTTTACATACCAACCACAGTTTCCCCTCCCTCTTCACTCCCCACCCCCCACCCTGGCCCCCATCTACCCCCTTATCATTCACTCCTCTTCAGCTTCTATTCAGAAAGGGGCAGGTCTCCCATAGGCTTTTCTTATGAAAATGTTCCCATGGCATTTCTTATGACAGTGTTCAGGTTATAATTCATTTTGCTAAAATCCCACCAAAATGACCCAAATGCAACTGTTACAAAATATTTTAGAAGCACAATTGATATTCTAGTGATTCTCTGTGGGGAGACTACAGAGATTAAATCAATGCATACCCAAGTAAATTGCTATGAAGTCATAGGAAAATGGGTATTATTTGACAGAGATTTAACCTTGAGACTTGGGAGAATAAAAAAAATGCCATGAGGAACTAAAGCACATACCCATGACCTTCACAAGCTGAACATCCTAAAGGCCCAAGTTCAAGTTCTATAAACTGAAACGATGGACTGGATCTTCTTCAAAGGGCATGAGAAGAGTAAAAATGGGAAAGCTGCTTGAAAAGTGCCAACTGAAGCCTGGAGAAGGTCTGGGAACATGCCTTGAAATGAAGATGGGGTTGAAGATGAAGGTGTTATCAACTAACATCTGGGGTGACACCCTGGGACAGCAGCACCGATCAATGAGCTTTACAGAAGTGAACTTTTAAAAGCCCTTCTGATTTCCAGTCTCTCATACTCTCAATCATAGTGAGTAGCAACGAATTGACTTTAGACATTGAGGGTCCAAGTAAGAGAGAGAAAACTTGTACAATGTCTCAGAACCTTCCATTTTACCCATGACAACACCAAACATAAGCTATAGTGCTGAAAGAAACTTTCCAAACCTAAATGACAAAAATGAAATTTTAATCAACATACTAGAAAACTGCATTTTTCACTCTCTTTAAAAAGCATTCCAGAAGTCCCTTGTCGTACAATGAACAAAGATTGTGAAAGTGACAACTTCACTAGAAACATCGCAGTCTTCCTGGTCATTTGCTAAAAAGTAGTTTTCTAAATTTTGTAATTTTATATGATTTAGCCCCCTTTTATAATGTCTTAAAGTTATTTCTCATTCTAAAGAAGCGTTGATTTATATCCAAAGTAATATGTGACATGCAGCAGTCTTCTTGTTAAAGAGGCCTCCAAACTATATAAAAACATCAACCTCTATAAAACTTAGTCCCTCTCCTAGCCTGAGAGAGAGAAGACACTTAACAAATGTTTAATGAACCCCTGAATAGAAAACTAAAGTTGGGATATATTAAAAATTAAATTCACCAAAATCTCAGATGTTTACTGAGCAGCAG